>NC_048431.1:22460858-22625858 GCF_004353265.1 Vitis riparia | reverse complement strand
CATGAGAAATAATCTAATGATACGAAGCTAAAACCAAGAAGATTAAAAACCTAAGAGTTAATGAACTTTCTAGGACAAGACTTTTAAGGGCACGCAAATAATCTAAATAACATGAAACTAACTGAGAAAACAAATGCTATGCTTAGTTAAGAAAAACACCCAAAAGGGGGAGGGTGAATTGGGTTTTTAAAATCTTTTCAATCATAACAAATTCAAACACAATATAAGCAAAGTAAAGAGATAGAGTTTAGAGAATTCAAACTCGAGTTTATAGTGGTTCGACACTTCCTTGCCTAAGTCCACTCTCCTCAACCTCCTAACCGAGTGAGGGTTCCACTAACTTGAAGCTTCAACCAAGCTTCCAATCTTCTTACACTTGGATTCTGGCCCCAATGGGCTCTTACACAACCTCTTCAAGATTCAAACCTCTTGAATGTTTTAACACTCAGATTGTTACAAGATATAATCACTCAACCTAGCTTAAGAATGGCTCAAATACAAGACAAAGCTAGGATGACACACAAGAGTGCACTAAAAGATATGCAAGTGGTGATTTAATGCACTATGAAGGAAATGAGAGCTTTTTGATCAAGAACAGGTAGGTAGGTTATTGAATGCAAGTGTTCTCTTATCAATAAATGAAGTGGAGCTCTCAATTTATAGGTTTCTAAGCTCGGGAGTCAAAAACAGCAAAAGGTAACCTCGTCCAGTCAAGCTAGGGGTCGACCGGTTCACTAGCCGTTAGAGTATTTAATGCATGACAGGTTACCGTTGCCTCAACCGGACCTTGACCGGGAAGAGAAACACCTCGATCGGGAAGAGAAGACTACTGGGAGAGAGAGAAGGTTTTTGATCTCCCTCGATCGGTCCTCTACCGGTAGACCGGTTCCTCAACCGATTGAGCCGGTTGGGCATAGCCTCGACTGGTTGAGTCTTTTTGGCCCCGAAAACCTATTTTTTTTATTCCTTTTTTTTTCTAACACTTAGGCAAAGTCTTTAAGTAAATTATTAAGCCAATTTTGAAACATTTTGCCTAAGGTACATTAGTTAAAAAACTCGGGTTTTAATGAAATTGACGTTTTAAGGAATAAACCGAGTTTTCTAAGATGCATGAAACGTATGAAAATCCTAAGTGCACTCATGCATTCATTTTACATTAGTTTCCTATGATCACAAATCTTCCAAGCGTCTCGATCTTGTATCCATTTGGTCATTTGATGAATTTTCGAGTTTATACCTGAGATTCTTAAACATTAAACCAATTAGTCACTTAACCATGGTTTGTTATCATCAAAACCCGATTAGGAGAACCCTTGGGCTAACACTAACTAATATCAATCAAATAATGAAAAATCATCATGAAACTAAATTATCAACATTCAAGAAAAATTATTTAACAAAAAATTATCATGACTAATAATAAGAAGATTTAACACCCTATAACTATCAAATTTTCAAATATGAGAACTTTCATAGCATGAAAAATGATCTAATAACACTCAAATGACATGGATTATCAAGATCAATCACAATCACTATTTAAAAGAAATTCCAAAGAATACACTATCATAAAGTTTTAAAGCTAGCAACAAATAATAATAATAATAATAAAATAAAATAATAATAATAATAATAATAATAATAATAATAATATGAATCAAATAGAGATCAATAGAAATTGAACCCAAAAAAGAAAAATAGAAATAAAATATATATTAACAATTCTAGTTCATCAAACTACCAACAATAAATTTTAAGGATCATGGAATAGCAAGATCAATGGAATCTAAGCATAGAGATGTTAAGAACATGCATTGACAATCGAATATCAAAAATCAATAACTAGGAGAAACATGAGACATTAAATCTATGGAAACTAATCCTAAAAATATTAAGAATATATACTAACATGAGATATTGAAAATTAGCAACTAGAATATTAAGACTTGAGAAAATTGATTAATGAACACTAACCATAAAATTATTAGGAATGCATATTCACATGAAATATTTAAAATATTCAAGTTCAGCTGCATTTCCCTCAAATTTTAACCATGCATTCAACTCCATATTATGCTCTACAAATCTGATCACTTTGACACATTTCTCCACTCAAACGCACACCAATACGCAGCTCATATTATGCTTCTTAAATTTATCCCTTAACAAGCACACTAATCAACCATAATTTGGCTCATGAAGATCTCTCAATTTGGATGCATTTTCTTCATTAATTCTCAGCCACACAACCACTGTATATGCGGCCACTTTCAGCTTATTTCTTCACTTGAGTTTCAACACAATTCAACCATGAAAATATCCACTAAACTTCACTTGAATTTTGGTCATTCGATCACCATATATGCAACCACCAAATCTACTAGAATTCAGTCATATTTCCACTTGAATTAAAGGAATTTTCAGCCATGAACAACCTCTATATATGTAACCTCTAATCTCCACTAAATGGACACCAAAATACAACCATGAAACTTAATTACGTGGCTAAAATTCAACCATCTAATTCCATTGATTTTCAGCTGGGAATTAACATATTTTCCACTTGAATTTCATCCACTAGCAGCCACAAATTCCATAATTCTCTATAAAAAGAAATTCAATTGCCAAATATCAATTATAAGCCACCGGATTCATGAAATTCACATGTATTTTTCCATAATCAAATTCTGAATTCTAAAGTTGATTCAACATTCCACTAAAGAAAATCGATTGTACTCCAATACCCTATATAAATAAGAATGAGATGAAACTTTGGTTCATGACCTACTTACTATCCACTACATACAGACCCCATGAACTGATGTTTATAATCTAATAAAGTAGTGTTATCATCTATCAAGATTACCTTTTTAATCCTTAAGTTAAAAATCTCATTTATTATGTGATCAATTAACATACTTTAACTCCAAGGAGAATAATTCTACTAAATGAATTACAACATCCACATATTTCATTATCACATGTCCTTTGAATCACCCAAATGGACACATTATCTCAATTTCATGAGATATCATGATGTATATATTGAGAACACTTGTTGTCACCAACCTCCATCAATAGTAACTCAATCCATAAGGATATATAACCACTTTAGGGTCTCACCCATAGGTCAAAGTCTCTTGTCAATTTTGGCACAAACTCAATATTCTTTCAAGGTTGAGAGTTTATGCAGTATAATAACTTGAAAAATCATGACAATTGATAGTCTTACATCATGATTTACCATAAGTCATGTCCAGTGTGCATCACATACACTAGTGATGTGGGTTGAATGCTTAAATCAATGTCAATGCATAAAAGGGATAACCATGGGATAGTGAAATTTAACTTTGTTACATCATGTTTTTCTTTTAAGGAATCAATCCCAACAAAAGGCATTATAGTAAAAATGTAGGATTACTTAAGAACTTATGAATTATTTTTTTGGATTATGTTAACTAATTAATTAAAGTCTAATAGGATCCATTAGGTTAGATAAAGTGATCTAAGCTCAAGATGAGTTCAAGTCACTTAAGTCAATAAAGAGGTTTATATAAACCACTTAGGGTCTAGGATTAAACACTTTTACACACTATTCATCATTGTCTTCTAGAAAAAAAATTCCTAATCTCCATCATTCTAAAGATAAGTCCATATTTTGCTTAGATACTAGGAAGAATTATAAGATAGAAGATCTCTAGGTATTCTAAACTATTCTTCATCAACTAGAAAAAGATTTAAGAATGTTAGAATCCAAGGTATGGATTTTGTTGATGCTAAACCAATTGGAGTCAGGTCTGTCTAGTTTTGCTGAAGTCAAACGAACTTGTTTCCTACTTTGTGCTTCTTAAAGAGTCTGTCTAGCAGTACCAGAGTTAGACGAACTTCTTTTCTGCACAAAAAAAATGTCTGGACAGGTAGTCCAGGCACACCCCTCTGAAGCTTAAGTTAAACAAGAATAGTCTTGGCTACTTTTGAGAGAGAGTGAGTTTTCTCGTGCGTATACCTTGTTCGTGATTTTTGGAGGGTTTATATAAAGCTGATGACATAACCACTGTAGTGCTGACTAGGCACTCTGATCTTCTTCTATAATGATGAATATTCTAAAGGTTGTTGGGCAATCATCACAGTTAAGGGCGGCTGACAGGTGCCATCTGTTGGCGTGCCAAGATATCGGATCGTGCAACTGTTTGTCCTTTCAATTTTTCGATGTATGGGATTATGAACAAGTAGTTGACATGGACTTATGGGAGAAATAGAGTCTCATTAGCCCACTCAAATGTCAGGCATGAATGATCATGCATGCCAGAGGTCTTTAAGACGTGATTGGACAACCATTCCTGCTCGGGAGTCCAAACTCCCAATGCTGTTTGGCCTTGTGGGGGAAAAGAATTCTCTCACTTCTGGTGCTAGACGGATCTTAGTTTGGTCTGGACGCAACAATCCGGATGGGTTTCATACTTGTCCTAAACAATCAAAGTGTCTAAGCTGGAAAAGAACATGTGGAGGGGAACCTCCCACAATGCCCCCTTAATTTGTCTACCTGCATCCGGCCGAGTAGCTGACAGATAGAGTTGGAATGGATTATCTGTCTCTTCAAGTCACTTGGGCACTTTGGAACAAGTGTCACATGAAGTGACAATGATAGGTCTCATTCATTGAGGTTGACTATCAGACGACACACCGCTTCGGGATGCGTTTCTAGGTGGCTTGTCTTTTAGGATTCCTAGGGTTTTGGGTTCCTATAAATAAAAGGTCCCCACACCCTTTGGGCTACTTTTTGGTTTTTCCCGCTCTAAAGTGTTTTCTTCCCTACTACCACTTTGTCATCGTCGCACCTACCGTTGGTCATTCTGTGTTGTTCTCACCATCACTCTCAGTCTTGTTTCCGACGGACTTCCTCTCACTAGAGAGCATTTACTTTTGACTTTAGCAAGTTTCCTATCGTCCACCATTTTTTATGTTTACTGTTCATTTTTGGGACCGCGCCAACGGTTGTTGATTTTAGCTAGAAAATGGACGTCATGACGTCCAGATTATGGGACTTTCTGGCATTTTTTCTTTGGAGAATACTATGGTATCGATCGTCATATCTAGGGTTTTTAAGATTTTCTCTTTTGCTTCTTCATTGTCAATTCTTTCAAAGGTTGGTTCAAGCGTTTTGTCCTGTTACCGTCATACTAGCACAACGGGGGTGATATTTCTTTTGAGTGTTGGTCTAGAGGCTTGCTCTACAAGTTTTGTTGGGCGGTCCGTTTAGACTCGGACGTTTAGTCCGTTTAGAGTTTTTATTGTACAATTGAGGCAATGCTTAACGGCGGACGGGTCTGGTGACTGATTCTAACAATTGCGTTGTCCCACGCAGGTTTCCATGTGGCCCAAATCTATTCAGCATGTTGGCAAGAGGAGGTATTGCTTCCACTAGCAAAAATAAGGGGCCTTAAAAGGTGGCCGAAATGGCCCTTGAGGCGGGCGCCTTAGGTTGGAGTGCCTAGTCGATCTCCTGTTCGAACAGGAGTTCCGGGCTTGCTTCTGTATCTCGGACAAAATTTCTATTCTCTTAGTAGACGACAAGTCTTTGTCATCAAAAAAATAGTCCCACAACGTGATGTACTTCAACAAGGAACAATTCACTGCGGGACTCCGTCTACCTCTGTCCTTTCTCTTCAAGCAATTTCTCAACTTTACCCAGATATCTCCAGCCTTCTTCCATCCAAATGTTGTTCGAGTGCTAATGGGATGCAACATTTTGGACATGCTCTACCGGTTGAACCTTTCCTTGCTGGAAGTTTTGTTCATATACATGGTGAAGATGAGCCAGAATGAAAGGTTCAGCCTGGCCGCCCATATTCTTTCCTTCCATCTAGCGACTGGGCTCCCAAACTCGAACAAGGGTGAGGCAAAAAGGCATGTCCTTATTTCTGGCCCCTGGAGTGGTCAATATGAGGGATCGAACAAAGTCTTCTATCCTTAACGCTCGCTAGAGATTTTGAGTAGGATGTGTCCATGTAACCTTTGTTCGTCATTTGAAATTGTTTCTTATTTTCTGTGAACTTATTGTTGATCCTTATGTTTGTGCGGTATAGGTGAGAAGCGGGGTCATCTTATGAAATGGGTAGAGAAAGCTTCGTTCGCCCGACTCAACAAGCTATTTGAGATAGTTGAGTCTTAACGAGACCATAAAGTTCATTTATCAGATAAGAATCTTTAGGCGTTGATCAATGAGCCCAAGTTGTTCGTTCTCTCCATACTCCTTCACGTGGCTCCCCAGTCCCTGGTGTCTGATGAGCACTACATGCTGAATGACCTACCTTTTTATGAGGTTGCTCGTTTAGCGAATTCAAAAGCACACTAGGCTCGCCTAGAGGAGAGGGAGAAGAAGCGTTAGGAGGAGACGCTAAGGCAATGTCCAACCTCAAGTCATCTAAGCTCCAGTTCGGCTGCTCGTCCTCTCATAAAGAAGAAAAAAACATTTGTTGTTCGGCCTGTTCAAAGGGCAAGAATTCCACCACCTGCTTCTCCGTCTTCCCTATCGACTTCATCCTCTTCGTTGTCTTCGTCTTCTTATGCTAACAATAGCGAGCCAGATATAGGAGTTGATCGGGTGGTGTTCCCTATCGTCTATGAGGAAGAAAGAGAAGAATGAGACATGGTGTTAAACCTGAGAGTCAAATTTCGGGAGAGGCAACACAAGCGCATATTTGAATCCATCACTGTTAGTCATTCTCCCTCAAAAAGACCTTGTCCAGATGCTGCCTATCAGAAACCTGCTTCGGCTCCTGTTCCAGTGACAACACATTTGACTGCTACAGTCAAAATCATTTCTAAATCGGACTAGAAGCTTCATTCTATTGAAGATATTACTCATCACGAGCCAAGAAGACTCTCCATTAATCCAGACCATTTTAGCGATGAGTCATTGGGCGACATGGTTTCTTCTTTCTCCCATCCAAAACTAGGTTACGTCCCCAGCCGAGAGGAGATAGTTGAGCTGATGAGGCAGATATTTTCCTTTACTAAGAGAGAAACTCCAGTGCAAGACATGGGAGTGCTATTTTCGACCACTCAGCGGATCCCAATCGAAATAGAGAACAACTTAGACTGATCTTTCACGACGCACCTCTCGTACGGTACCGAACACCGCCATCTCTCGCATCATGCCTATGTGGGACTATACATCCTTCGAGACGAAGTAAGTGGTAAGTCGCTCCCCCTTTTTGTTCATCATGCCTTAGTTTTTTCGATTTCTTAACAATTTTCCTGTTGTTCCCTCAGGTGATAGCCGAGGTTCGGAACTTGATACATAGTGCGCTCAGCTTTTCTACCGGCTAGAGGCGACCGAAACCATGAGAGCATACATTGCCCACAACATGGATGAAAGTGAGGACTTTTATGTCATTTTGGAGTCAATAGAGAGCCAGACCATTGCTGCCTAGAAGCTCGTTGAGAAATGAGTCAGGTTGTTGATGAGGGCATAAAAATAAAAATAAAAAAATAAAAAAATAAAAAAAAACGGCTAAAGCTGAGGCCCGATGGTTGGCCGAGGAGAGAAAGAAGATGGAGGCTGGCAAGAAGAAAGTCGAGGAAGAGGTTGGACGGTTGAAGCTAGAGCTGGAGAAGCTCCGGACAGGGTTCGCCGTTTAGAAAGAAGAACTAAAAGTCAAGTACTAGAGACAAGCGGACGACATGTTCTTCTATGGCTACCGATGTTGTATGAAGAAACATAGAATCGCCCAAGACACCCCCAAATTTCCTTTGGATTATGAGATGAAGTTGTAGGCGACCTTATCCAGGGAGAAGGAGATGTTTCTGAAGTCGGCCCTTCTAACGAGCAGGCATGACTTTGAGCTTGTAAAAATGTTTATTCCGACCGGACATGGCCTAAATGAAAAAAAAACTTATAAAGACATTGAGTATTTTTCATTTTTGAATATATCTACTTTTCCCATTTGCATTTCACATATTTATTTTCACAAACACATTTCATTGATAATAAGATTTTAGATTGGATACATTCCAAGGGCGAAGTAAGGGTACGTCGTCTAGTGTTTGAAAGTGGTATACCCCTGAGTCTCCAACCTTAGTCACAACATAGGGTCCTTCCTAATTAGCTTGAAGTTTTTCAGTTCCCAATTCGGTTGTGTTCTTGAAGACTCTTCTGAGGACTAGGGTTCCTATTCGGAAGAATCGTGGCCACACTTTCTTGTTGTAATGAGTGATTGATCTTTGACGGTAGGAAGCCATTCAGAAAGTCGACATTTTTCCGTATTTCATCTGCCCAGTCCAAATGTTTTTCCAATTCTTTATCGTTGTCTTTCTATCCTTGCACGATTGTTTTGGCAATCGGCATGTCTATTTCGGTTGGAATAACAGCTTCCATCCCATAGGCAATGGTGAAAAGAGTAGCTCATGTTGGTCGTCTAAATGTTGTTCGGTAAGCCCATAAGACTCAAGGCAGTCCGTCTACCCATTTTCCTTTGGCTCATTCTAGTTCTTTCTTTAGTGCAACCAATAGGGTTTTGTTTGTTACCTCTACTTGCCCGTTGCTCTAAGAATAGCGAGGTGTTGAATATAGGTTCTTGATGTTTAACTCCAAACAGAATGTTTGGAAGACAATACTATCAAATTGCGGCCCATTATCTACCACAATCGCACGTGAGACTCTGAACCAACACACAATGTTTTTCCAGACAAACTTGGAGACGTCCTTGTCCCTGATGTTGGTGTAGGCTTCTGCTTCTACCCATTTACTGAAATAGTCGGTCACTATGAGCAGGAATTTCTTTTGCGCTACTACGATAGGTAAGGAGCCAACTATGTCCATCCCTCATTATACAAACGACCAAGGACTTGTGATCAGGTTGAGAGCTTCAAAAGGTACACGGGGAATGGGAGGGTACCTTTGACACTGGTCACACCTTTTAACATAATTTTCAACATCTTGTTTCATGGTAGGCCAATAGTACCATTGTGCGTGAGCGCGGTGCGCTAGGGTTCGTTTGCTTAGATGATTGCCGCACACGCCTTCATGGAGTTTGGCCATGACATACTTAGCTTCCGGATCGCTCAAACATCTTAGGTATGGACCTCCAAACGATCGTTTATAAAGCTGGTCATTAATCAAAGTAAAGAGGACAGTCTGTCCATAGAGTTTGTGTGCTTGCTTCTTGTCTTTTGGTAGTTTTCCTATCTAAAGGTATTCCATGATGTCGTGTATCTAGCCGGGGCCTGCCTCATTGGCATTACATACTGGCTCTGATGTGATTGAGGGCATGGCTTGGAGGTAAACGGGCAACATCACTGTCTCTCTTATAGGGAGAGTGCTACCTATTCCGGCCAAAGTGTCTGTCTTTGAGTCTTCTTTTAGGGTACTTGTTTAACAACCCACTCGTTTAGCTTTTTCAAGCGATCTTCTACCATGGCGAGGTAACGAGCCATGCATTCATCATTTGCCTCATACTCTTTCTAAATTTGCCCGACGATTAGCTAAAGGTCGCTTTGGATTTTCAACTTTGTTGTAGCCAATGTTATGGTAAGGTCTAACCTAGTTAAGACAACTTCATATTCTACTTCATTGTTAGAGGCAAAAAAGCTGAGGCGGATAACCTGCTCTAACAATTCTCCGGTTAATGATTATAAGATCAGGCCTACTCCGGAACTAGACGCTTTAGACGTTTCGTCTACATGAAATGTCCACCATTGCTCTCCAAGGGACTCAACTGGATGTGATGGCTTTTTAGGGAGTTCGACTATAAAGTCAGCCATGACTTGTCCTTTAAATGCTAATCTTGGCTGGTATTTGATTATGTATTCACTCAACTCGATGACCCATTTCAACATTCACCCGAATAGATTCGGTTTGTGTAAGATAGCTTGGAGTGGCTGATTTGTGAGCACGGTCACTTGGTGAGTTTGAAAGTATGGGCGAAGCTTCTAGGTAGCGTTTTTCAGAGCTAGATTCGTTTACTCCATTCTAGAGTACCGAGTTTATGCGTCTACCATTGCTTTGCTCACATAGTAGACGTCTTTGCTCTTTGTCTCGAATGTGCCAAAACAGGACAACACTTACCGCATTATCAGATATGGCCAGATACATGTAGAGCAGTTCGCTAGACTTGGGACTACTCAGAATGGGCGGTTCAGTGAGGTAGTGTTTGACTACTTCGAAGGCCTGCTTGCATTCATCCGTCCAATTGAATGTGCTTGCTTCACTGAGCGTGAGGAAGAAGGGTCTTAGTTTGTCTGTAAAAAAGACTATGAAATGCCTCAAAGCTGCTAGACGGTCTATGAGGCATTGTAACTCCTTTTTACTACTTAGGGCAAGTGTTTCAATGACAACTTTTACCTTATTTAGATTAACCTCAGTTCCTTTTTGGGTCACCATAAACCTTAAAACTTGCCAACACTAACACCAAAAGTGCACTTAGTTGGATTGAACTTCATGTTGTATGCTTACATCAGGCAGAATGTTTCTTGCAAGTGCTGGACATGCTCAGTCCAGGTTCCATTTTTCACAACAATGTCGTCAATGTATATTTCCACAGTTCGGCCGATCAAGGGCTTGAAGATCTTCGTCATTAATCTCTAATAGGTAGCGCCAACATTTTTAAGTCTGAACAACATGACTTTGTAGCAGTACAACCCATGTGGTGTAATGAAGGTTGTCTTCTCCTCATCTGGTTGGAACATGTGGATTTGATGGTACTCAAAGAAAATGTCTATAAAAAAAAACATCCTATGCCCAGTGGTGGCGTCAACTATTTGATCTATCTGAGGTAAGGAAAAACTATCTTTTGGACAAGCATCATTCAGGTTTGTGTAATCAACACAAACTCGTCATTTCTTATTCTTCTTTGGAATGACCACCACGTTAGCCAACCAATCCTGATATTTGACCTCTCTAATGAATCTGACTACTAGCAACTTGTCAATCTTCGTTTAGATGATTTTCTGTCTATCGGATGGAAACGTCGAACCTTTTAACGGACGAGACATGAGAAGGGTATGACATTGAGCTTGTGAAATGACATAGATAGATAGATTCCTGACATATCAAAGTGAGTCTAAGCAAAGATGTCTTTGTTTTTACGAAGCACGCTTCTGAGCAATTCCAATTCATCTTACGTGAGCAGAGAGCTAGTATAGGTGATTTGACCTGTGTCATGTGAGAGACACAGTGGCTGGAGTGGATCAACTGCAGGTGGATCCTTCTCCACCGGGTTCGGTAATTACTATTGCTTTTTTGTATTTGATGATTCTGGATGTGCCTTTTTGCTAATCGGATGTCCAAAATCCAATGTCACTTGGTAGCATTAGTGCACGACTAACTAGCTACCAAGAAAATCGATTTGTCCCTCCTCAGTGAGGTAGCTCACCATCTGATTGTACGTAGAGGGAATGACTTTTATTCTGTGAAGCCAAGGACGTCCCATGATGGCATTGAAATGGGACAAATCCTTGACCACCGAAAATTGTACATTCAGGGTGACTGGGCCAACTTGGACGGGTAATACAACATCGTCTTGAGAGGTCGTCGTGGCTCCATTGAATCTGGATAGTATTCATCCTGGATTCTCTAGGGTAGATGGTGAGTAACCCATTTGCTTGTAGGCTGACATTTGTAAGAGGTCAACTGAGCTACTTGGATCAATCAGAACCCTTCTCACGTCGAACCTACTCATTCCTAGTGTTAGGAATAGGAAATCTTCATGTGGTTGTAATACTCGACTAGGATTTATCGTAGGAAAGGTAACTATGCCGTCAACGAGGCGCATACTTCCTTTCGAAAAGTTATGGTAAATGGAGCTAACTCGCTATCTTACTGAGGTCATGTGAAGTAACCTTTCCTTTTTCCATTTAGAGTTGTATCTTTCATCAATGGGGTCTTCATGAATGTAGTTGATGACAGCTCTGGGAACTACTGAAGATGTGAGGGCTTGGACGGCTAGGTCTTGGGTTGTCTCTCTTTGCCCGCCAATTACGATGACATATTATTTCAAGTCTCCGACCCTAATTAGTCTTTCCACCAAGTAGTGGAGACTTCTGCATTGTTCAGTGGTATGGTCATGATCTTTATGATAGACGCATCTTCTGCTCTGATCTTGTTTAACTAGATCCGTCTTGATCGGCTCTAGCCACCTTAAATCAGACAAACCACGAATCATTGGGAGGAGTTTCTCATATGGGATACTTAGGGGGGTCAGGCTAGCCTGGTTCTACTGCTTCTAGCCATCTCACTCCTTGTTAGCTTGCCTCGATTGGTTTAAGGTCTTATAGTTTTTTGCCTATTCGTGTCTGGTTGAACTATTGGTGACCAAGACCTGCTGAGTGGTCGTCCAGATGTCGTCTTCGAGCATGGAGTACTTGTTTGATCGTCTAAATAGATTGTCCATCGTTGTAGGTGGCTTTTTAGTGAGAGACTCAAAGAATGGCGTTCCCGGACAAATGCTTTGCTTGAAGAACTATAGGATGACATCCATGTTGTTGGACTCCACTTGGAGCACAGCTTGTCCGAACCATTTCATGAAGTCTTTAAGTGACTCGTTCTCCTGCATCTTGATGTTCTGCGAGGTGCTTATGTTCTGCTTGTGGCGAGCTGAACATAAGTAGTGGCCCACAAAGGGTTCCGATAGATCCTAGAAATTGTTCACAGAATTCTTCGGGAGACAATGGAACCACGAAAAGGCCTGGCCATGCAGGCTAGCTGGAAAGACTTTGCACAACAATACATCATTCCCTATATCAAGGGTCATGAGTTGCTTGAAGTGCATGATGTGATCGAATGAATCACTTGTTCTGTCGTATGTCGTGAGTTTTGGCACTATGAACCCCCTTGAGTGCTCATAGTTAATAATGTGATGATTGAACGACATGGAGAGCATGTCATCCAACCGTCGGTTGACGGAGCCGGGTGGAGCTCAATCCGTTGGGGCCCCTATTTATCGTTGTTTTGGTGGATAAGAGGGTCACTCCGACATGAATGTTGCAGCTGAAGGACCTAGACAGGTCTTTAGGGTTTCTACCATGCCTGGTTTTCCCTCTACGCCTAGCATTTGAGGTCTCAATCGAGCTCGCATCGCATTTGATAGACGTGACCTTCGGTCGCACCTCATTTTTGTTGATACCCAAGTAGAGTTGGAACTTTCTTCCAGCTGCATCTAACGAGCTGGTGAAAATTTCTCCTCATACAGTGTAGTGTGACTATCAGAGAGGAACTCTGCGTTCCCGAGAAAAGATACCTCATCAGTCCGTCTTGAGGTTGTTTGCAGGCTTTGAGGTTACCGACTTTGAGAGAGACCCGATGATGACATCTAGGCACGCAACTCATCATTCTTTTCGTTAAGTTGCCTTGTTTCACGGAACAGAGATTGTATATGTCGATCACTCTCTCGTTGGCGTCTTTTCATGCTTTCACGCCTCAAAGTAGCCATCACTACCCATAGTTGATGATCGATTTTTGGAGGGTGTTGACATCCTTAGTCTTTTCCACATACGACGCCAATGTTGATGCTAAACCAACTAGAGTCAGGTTCGTCTAGCTTTGTTGAAGTCAAGCGGACTTGTTCCCTACTTCGTGCTTCTTGAAGACTTCGTCTAGTAGTACCAGAGTCAGACAGACTTCTTTTTTGCACAAAAGGATGTCTGGACGGGTGGTCCGGGCATGCCCCTCCGAAGCTTAAGTTAGACAAGAATAGTGTTGGCTACTTTTGATAGTGTGTGAGCTTTCTCGTGCACATACCTTGTTCATGCTTTTTGGAGGGTTTATATAGAGCTGATGCCATAGCCACTTTAGTGTTGACTAGGCACTATGACCTTCTTCTGTAACGATGAATTTCCTAAGGGCTATTGGGCAATCATCACAGTTAAGGGTGGTTGGTAGGTGACATCTGCTGACGTGTCAAGATCTTGGATTGTGCAACTATCTGTCCTTTCAGTTTGTCGACGTTTGGGATTATGTGTAGTAATTAGTTGACATGGACTTGTGGGAGAAATGGAGTCCCGTCAGCCGCTCAAATGTTAGGCGTGAATGATCACGCATGCTAGAGGTCTTTAAGACGTGACTGGACATTCCTTCCTGCTCGAGAGTCTGAACTCCCAATTTTGTCTAGCCCTATGGGGAAAAAGAATCCTCTCACTTCTGGTGCCAGACGGATCTTAGTTTGGTCTGGATGCAATGATCCAGATAGGTTTCATACTTATCCTAGATGGTCAAAGTGTTTGAGCTGGAAAGAGACACGTGAAGGGGAACCCCCCATAGGGTCTACTTCTAATCACCCTATAATGAAATTTTAATAGACTCATCTAGATTTCATTATGCCTAGAATCCTAATAGCTTATACCCTTTAGAGTGTCAACATGAATTCCACTTGACGTAAGTGTGAGCTCTTCTCTCCTAAAATTACAATTTCCTACAATTAAGTGTTTTCCTACCATTCCATATAATAGTTTGCTCATTTACATCATATTTTTCATTCACTTCATTTGTTAAATGGAGAGACTCATTGAAAGAACCTATGTCCACTGGAATGTAAAATACACCATGTCTAGATTTCTAATAGAGTCTAAAATTTTATCATCTAGTCTCCATTATAACTACACTTCCAACACATTTCTCATAGTTATCAGTGATACACTTATTGAAATAAGCACTAAATAAGACCACTAGATGTTACACTTCATGAATCATTCCTGAATGTGACATCTAGTCTAAATGAGCACACAATAAGCATCATACTTTAATATTATCCTCATCACCAATGATTGCTCATCAACAATGTATCCTAATGTCATATATTCTTCTTGATTTCATTCTCAAATAATTTCGTCTAAAAATCAATATGAAAATGTCTTCAATTACCTACAAAGCAAGTAAACCATTTCTTCATACTTTGATGTTCGCTCTTCATTTAAAATATTTACAACACTCTTCCAAATTAATTTGTTATTCTCTACCAAATTTATGCCAAAAAAAAAAAAAGGTGGGTTACTCATATTCTCATTTATTTTAGAAATATTTGGTTAAAAATGATTAAAAAAAAATCATCAAATTGAAAATCTAACTCATCTCATGTTTTTTTCGAAAAAGTAACCCATTTTTGACAGAAATGTCATTTTCTATTTCAAGTATTTACATGTAGGTTTTAAAAGAAATTGTTATTTTTACAAAAATATAATGAAGGTATTTTTGTCCAAATGATATCAAGAAATGATGGGAGGTTAAATTTCAAAAATTGGGTTTTGAGAAACCCTTTTAATCAAATAACATTTTATTTTATTGATTTGCCTCTTTTAAATATGGAGAGAAAGTGAATTTCAGTTGAATATATGCATAAGATTGTTTATTAAAAGGAAAGTTTTCTAATTATGCCCACAATTAAAATGCTAAGAACGCATATTCTATTTCCACTAATATACCCTATTCCCATTTTAGTATAAATATATTCACACATCAAATAAAATATAAATTAATCCCATCCTCATATATGTGAACTAACCCAATTTGAATATAACTAAAGTAATATAACAACATTACCCCTCATTAAGCATAATCATACCAGAATTGATGAATCCTGAACTGAAATTAAAGGACAACTCCATTGTTGCAACTTAATACCTAAAAAAATAAAAATAAAAAATAAACCTTATCAGCTCTAGTGCCATAAATTTTACACACAATGTAAATGTTGACCAACTCAAACCACAACAATGAAGGGAAGTTTCATATCAATTGCATCATGCTCTCATAACCTATAATATTTTTACCACCTAAATCACACTCACACATTACCAAACCATAGTGACAATATAATATTATTATTTTTGCATTTTTAAACATCAAACCCATGACATTTGAGTATGGAAATATGAAATTTGAGAAAAGAAAGAATTGAGGGAAATGGCTAACCGACTTTTCATTAAGAGAGGATATTATAATATATACAATATTTAAGACCAACTTGGAGAGGAAAAGAATAATTTTTTAACCATTAATCTTCTAAAATATAGGAATTTCCCAATAATAAAATATTTATAGAATATTGACAACCAGTAAGAGAAGATATATTGCTAAAATATAGAAACTACTCGAGAATAAAATATTTACAAAATATTTTCTAAAATCATTGACTATTTATTTCCTTATTATGACCCCTTAAGATGGACTTCTATGAGAGAACATCAATCTTAACCTGAAGTGTCTCTAGTTGTCGACGAGAAAGAGGTTTAATGAGAGCATCGATGATCATGGTATGAAACTTGAGAAACTCTTATATCACCATTTTGCACTATATCATGGACAAAATGAAAATCTATGGCAATATGTTTAATTTTAGAGTAGAAGATAGATTTGCATACGGATATGCCACACCAATATTGTGCTAGAAAATAGTTGTTATAGTAGGCAATTGAATTCCTAGTTCATGGAACAATGATTCCAACCATGCAATTGCAAAAGTGATGAAGGCAACAATTTGGTACAGGTACTCCACTTTGGTGGAAGAGCAAGCAAAGAAGTGTGGTTTCTTTGAACTCCAAAATATAGGATTAGGACTAGGAACACAAGCATAGTGGATGCGTGTGATCATCAATGTTATCTACCTAAATCTGTGTTAGAAAATCCTTCAAGGGACATCGAGGAATGTCGATGAAGAAATTAACAAGCTATGAGTGATGGTACCACGCAAATGGTGGAGGAGACATTTAATAGTGAACAAATGTTGGATAGTGGGACGATGCATAAATTGAGGCAATTTATGAACAAAGTCAACATCCAAGCAAGTGAGACAATTATTGTAATCCATTAACAATGGAGCGATACCCTATGGAATCGAGTAAAGAGGTGTCATCAAGCAAATTGAGCTCGTTGTTTGGACACATGAGTGTATGAACTTCATTGGCATGGAGCATATATATATATATATATCAATTTGTCATATGTCATAATAAGATCTTATAGGTCGATAAAAAATATCAATTTTATAAGTGTATATTAATTGTTAAATTACATTATATCATTTTAAAATATATTTAAGATAATATATATATAATTTTTTAATATTTATACTTTTATATTTAATAAATATATGGATTATATAAAAAGAACCTATTAAGAAAATTATGTTTTTATATTTGTTATAATAAATTAAATAGAATTAATGTATTTAATAAAATATTATTTATATATATATTACTATTACTAAGGAGCAAACTTTCTCTAATGGAATGTTGCATTTAACCTTTTGCCTCTCACTCAACTTCATAGGGATAGTTTTCTACTATGATTTTAATGATGGACATTTTTCTATTATGTTTTTAATATATAACTAAAAAATTGTTTGATCCATATTTCTCTGATATGTTTCGTGTTTATTACCATTATAAAAGCGATAATAGAGATCAAAACCCATTTATCTTTTCTCAAATCCCACCAATTAGGATCGAGACAAGATGGATACCATTAAAAACTTCTTTTTTCAAACCCCTTCAATTAGGATGGAGACAATTACTATTATAAAATCGTGATTTTTTATCTTACACAAAACCCATTTATCTTTTCTCAAATCCCTCCAATTAGGATCGAGACAAGACGGATACCAATAAAAATTTCTTTTTCAAATCCCTTCAATTAGGATGGAGACAAGATGGATGCATAGAGAAACTCTTCCTATTGTCATCCAGGTCCTGTGTCGATATCGTCGGCATGGCCAGCAGTGCGAAAACATTAAGGGACAACGGTGCTTTTAAATGCCTGCCACGTCAGTGCCACTGTGGCCCAACTATCAAACACTTCTAAAATGCGGCATGTGGGATGAAGGACGACATGGTAAACCAATACCAATATCTCTCGGTGCTGAAGTGACAAGGATAAATATGAAATATATAGAGAGAGAGAGAGAGAAAGAGAGACAGGATGGTTATCATTCCCATTATTATTATTATTTTGGAATTACATGAAGAATTACTTCGCAAAAGGGCCCCCATCCCAAAGACCACAACACTGGCTGAATGTACCACTCTTTTGAAACGGGCCCGGGCGTACAATTTCCCAATAGAAAAACTGAGGCTGAAGACGAGCAAAGGCCAGCCTGTGGACCGCGACAAACAACCCCTGTGGGCGCGACGTGAATGTGATACAGAGTAGGACGCAGAGGAGACGTGGCTGCGTACTAGCCTTTCGTCTCATCACGTGTGCCAAGGCTGTGTCACCCTTCTCTGTGTGTGCTCTGCAAAAAAGCTTTGTCCCCTTGTCGCCTCGTCACCCTGTCATTTATGATTTTATCTTACTCTCATCTTCCATTCCTTCGACCGCCCATACTCACAAATCACAAGTTTCCCTTTTCTGCAAAATTCTACCACCTTCTTTATGTGCCTATAGGCATTACAGGCACATTTTCAGATTTTCAGATTTTTTCTTTCCCCTCAAATTAAAATCTTCCCTTTCCTGTTTTAGCAAGGGTTTTTGTGGGGTCACCTTTTTACGTAACGACACGTCGTTAAAGTTGGATAAAAGTATCTTTCAAATTCAATTGAATTGAAGGTTGGTTAATTTCCAATCACCTAACTTTTATTTCCTTTTTAATTTATTTATAATTAAATTTGATTTCTTTAAATTTAAAATTCAGTATAATACCATTTCAAATATTTAAGTTGTATTTGATTTTTGAAAAATATTTTTTTATATTAAATTTTATTATATGAAAATATATATATATATATATATATATATATATATATATATATATATATATATATATATATATATATATAATTTAAATTAAATTAAATTTTACATATTTTTAAATTATTTAATTTTTACCTTTAAAATAACATATATTATTATTTTTATTTTTTTTGAAAACTTGTGTTTTGATAAGACCATTTGGGAAATATATGTTTTTTGAAACCTAACTTTATGAAATCTGAAAACTAGCTTTTAATGTAGAATTCGTGCACTCTGAGCCGGTTGCATATTTTGTACTGAGATTACCTTTCTTTTTTTTCCTCCCATACCCACCATCCGCCTCTCCTTCCCTCCTTCCCCAGTGAAACCGATCGGCACTTTGCCGGCATCATCTCCGACCGCCACTCACACCTTTCTTCGGTTGGCAATCTCCCCCTCTCTCTCTTTCTCTTCCCTCTTTCTCTCTATTTCCTTCCCTTTCGACATCACCAAGAGAGAAGAAGGTGGTGGCAATGGTGGAGAACTAGGGTTGGAGAGAAGAAGGCGCGGTTAGTTGCCATTGACGGCAACCACTAGCAACTCTCGCAGTCATTGACGGCGGCAAAGGCGGAAGCACCAACGTAGGGAGAGATGTCAAGGAGGGGCGGGAGGGAGGCCGACCAGGGCGAGGGTGAGCTCACCTCTGGGCAGAGGTTAACGGTGGTGCTCCCCTCTGGGTAGAGCTCCCATCTTTCCCTATGCTGGTGCTTTCGTCATCGCCGCTGCCGTCAATGACCGCGAGAGTTGCTGGTTGTCGCCGTCAATGGCAGCCAACTGCACCTTCTTCCTTTCGGCCCTGGTTCTCCACCATTGCCACTGTCTTCTTCTCTCTTGATGATGTCAAAATGGAAGGAAAGAGAGAGAAAGAGGGAAAGAAAAGGGAGAGAGGGGGAGATTGCTGATCGGAGAGAGGTGTGAGTGGCGGTCGGTGATGACACAGACAAAGTGTCAGTCGGTTTCATGGGAAGGGAGGGAGAGGCGGATGGTGGGTATGAAAGGAAAAAAAATGGCAATATCGGCACAAAATATGCAGTCAGATCAAAGTGCAAGAAAAATATATAATTTTCCACATTAAAAGTTGGTTTTAAGATTTCATAAAGTTGGGTTCCAAAAAGTATATATTTCCCAAATGGCCCCATCAAAACACAAGATTCCCTTTCTTTTTCAAATAACATATATTATTGTGATAATTTTTTATCCCTATCTTTTTCAAATATTTACCATACTAATCATGTCGCTTCCTCTTTCACATGTATGACCAGAATATTCCTTGGACTTAACCACCATAATAAATAAATAAAATTATAAAATAATTAAACCTATTTGGATAAAAATAATATCCTCTTTTCCATTTTTATTTTAGTAAAAGTATAAATAAATTTTAATATTTATCATACATTAATAATTATAAAATTAATATTTATCAAATATACAAAGTTATGATATAAAAATTTTCTAATTAAAAATATTATTCTTATATTTAAAAAAAAATACATGTGATAGAAAGAAAAAAAAATGTGGGTAGATTCTCTTTTAAAGATATTTTTTAACAAAGAATATATAGAATTATTTTGCCCTATCTCCTACGCAAGTATACAAGTATTATGAAAATTAGACTTAACTTTTTTTTAGAGTAAGTAACTATTAAAAAAAAAAATCTTATATTGAATGAAAAGAAACAAAATTGTCAACAACCAAAAAAACATAATTTCATATCATGTAAATTTATAAATAAAGATAGATCAATTTCAAATTTCAAATAATTATTTGAATTTAAAATTTATGTTTTTTTTTTAATTTAACACGTAAGGTGATGTTTATTTTTTCGTTGAATAAAAAAATAAAATATTTAATTTTTTTCATTTAATTAAAATTAACTTATTGAATTAATATAACTAAACTTGATAATAAATTCACTTTAATTATATCAGTTAATATAATACATTAGGTTTGATTTAATAAAAAATCAAATATTTTTACTTTTCTATTCAATAAAAAATATCATATTAGTAATTTTCTAATTAGAGCAAGTGTCATAAATTGTAGTCTAGCTTTTTTTAAAAGATTGTGATTGAAGTATAGTTTTATTTTGTAAAAATTAAGAAAATGTCATGCCTAAAAAATCGGATTTAAAGAGGATTAATAATTTTTTATTTCTAGAAATTTTAGGAAAAAATATTGTCAAACAAACCTATAATCACCAACTTGACAAATGATATTGTATGTTTGTTTATTAAATAATAAAAAATTAATTACTTAATTTTAATTTAATATCTATATATTTTTATTATTAATAAATATATGTATAAAGTCGTCCTAGACTACAATATTTTTTTAAAGACAAATAATTAAAATTTCAAAAAAAAAAATTAATTTTTTATTAAAAAATTATAAAAAGTATATAATATTAACTTTATTACGACTTAAACGTGAAACAAACCCAACTATATATATATATTAAATTTTCAAAAAAAAATTCATTTTTTTATTAAATAGTTATAAAAATGATATAATATTAACTTTATTATGATTTAGACGTGAAACAAACCTAGTTATATATAAAACTCAAAAGTTGACAAATTTAATAAATAAATAAAAAGTAAAGGATAAAATGAGTATCGGCTCATATGTGTACAAATTTAATCAAAAAAAAGTAAAAGGCTATGATATCAATCTAAAAGGGGAAAGAAGTTATCCTTAATTTGTTATGGTTGTATCATGAAGTAAGTTCAATGTCTTCCAAAGCTACCCCCACTGTGCTAAGTCATAATCAAACTAAAAGTTAAAAGAAATATGCTCAAGTAAAAAGGTGAAGTGAGAAGACTAACCCTCAACTTGTTCTATTGGGTTTGTCGCTCTTTCTTTTCCCTTAAAACCACATTCACCATTTTAAATTACCATGGCCAATTCCAAATTTAAGTTTATTATTATTATTTTTTTAAATGGAATCAAATTATAATAAAATGAAAATGGGTAATATTAAGCATGGTTTTAAAAATCGAACCAGATCGATCGATCACGATTCCGATCTGGTCCAGTCAATTAGCCCAGAAATAGGTTGAATTGGACAATTTAATTAATTTTTTAAAAAAATTTTACAGTATTAAAACAATGTCGTTTTGTAGAATATAAAAACACTTTACTCTTTTTCTCCATTTAAATCAAAGGTGATGAAGTTGTTGTCTCCCAATGCGTCGTGACACCCACACCAACTCCCATCGGCGATCACCTCGATCATTACATCGCCTACCTGCCCCTGACACAAAACCGTTGCAAAGCCCCCTTCCAATGTCGCAAACCCTCCCCCCCAGTCGTCATAGCACCCTTCCAAGTGTGTGCGTCTTCCGACTAGTAGCTATAATTAAGTTGATATTTTCAAATTTATTTTTTATGTTTTATATTTAATAATTTTAATGTGTTTTTCTATTATGATATTATGTTTGATATTCAATTTTTATAATTTTTTCTTACTTTTCTATTTATTTATTAGTTTTCCCGGTGTTGTGCAAGGGTGGAAGATTGGGAGCTCAAATTGATAAAGTAAAAAATGCATTTTATATGAATTTACATGGATAGTATGAGATATGATTTAACGGTAAAATTAAAAACATTACAATTTTAAATAAATTTTTTATTTTAAAATAAGTTTTTTATTTAAAAATAAATATTAAAATTTTAAATTTAAATTATGATTTTAATTTAAATTTCTAATTTGAAACTAATATTTTGATTTTTAAATAAAATTAAAATTTTTAAATCATCTATAAATTATTATTTTTATTTTTATAATTATTTTAAATTTTAATAATTTATAAATTATATATTTATGATATCACTTGTTCGATCGTGGATAATTGGGTAATTTTTTTTTGGTTAAATAACGATAAAACATTAATATTAAGAATGTAGGAGGTTAAATACTTTGAAGGCTACTTTTGATTGATTGTGACATTCGGGTATAGTATGGAGATTGACATTTCTAAAGGAAACCATTTATTTATTGAAGAAAAGAAATAAATAAATCCTCAAAAAGTGGTGATCAGTGACCACCACATTTCACTGTCACGCCCCATCTTCCTTGCGCCAATTTATTGTCTCTTGGCAACATCGATAGCTTTCTCAGAGTGCTGAGATCAATATCGGCCACTTAATTTTGCCTTTTATTTTATTTTTATTTCTCTAAACCTTTTTGCTGCCAACAAGAAAAAAAATCTTCAAGGTATCTTTCTGTCGTATTCTGTTTGAGTTTACATATTAAAATCAAATATAGCTAAGAAAACCAATTGTATGAATGAATTTTTTTCTTCTAATTTTTTTAAAAATTATTAATTTCAATAAAAAGTTTATATTAATTTATAATTTATAATTTTTAAATTTTTAATAAAATATTTACTTTTAAAAATTTTTATTTTGGGGAAAATAAAAGTTTATTTTTTGTGTAAATCGTATCTTTTACCGCCTCTCTATACGCCGCCTCGCCTTTTTGCCACGTAAGCACTGAGCAGGATCGTTGTTAAAAGAAGTGAGCAGAGAGATGTAAACAATAATTTTTCTTAATAAAATAAAAAGGAGACTACGAGAAATGCCAATCGGCAAACTGTGAGTGGAGGAGAGTGGGGGTTATTGTGAACGCGCGATATCCAACATCGGCCGCCCGATTCCTATCCAATGACAACGCATGAGACGATGAGGCTTGTCACGTGACGCGTGGCTTCAATCTCCAATTAGGTGGCTGCCACCCTACTGCCATTTGCCAGATCCTTACCAAAAATTCCAAGTCACATCACCTCTCTTTACGCCCAACTTTGCTTCACTCAATCACTCTCTGGTGACTCTCCCCTGCAGTTCTTTCTTGTACCGCGGCCCCAACCTCAATTCTCTTCCTCCTAGAAATGCACATTTTATTTTTTAAGGTTATTCATGGTTTTAGTGGCAGCCTCGTGATTTTTTACGAATTTGCATGAAAATCAAACAAATCCTATTTAATCAACAAACAACCCTTTCTAATGATTGATTCTGAATTCTAAATAGTATTTAAAAAAATTAAAAATAATTCTTTTCTTTAAAAAATAAAAAAGTATTTTTAAATCACGCTATCAAACATATTTTTAAAAATAAATAAAAATTATTTTTATAAAATTTTAAAACAAAAGAAAAATATTGATCTTTTCTAAATCTTGTGTTTTTAAATTAAAAAAATAAAAAATTATTTTTAAAAACAAGTTAAAACATGGTCAAACGGATGTAACTTATTTTAGTTTTAAAAATTATTTTTTAGATAAAAACAATTAAATAGTATTAAAAAATTTTAAAAATAATGTTTTATTTTTAAAAGTAAAAAATTATTTTTAAATTATACGGTCAGACGTTGACTTACTTTCATATTTTTTTTCGAAATATAAATATAATCCTAAATAGATAAAAATATTAAAGAAAAATAGTGATGTTTTTTTAAAAAAAATAAATATTATTTTAACCCTCCTAATAAAATATCTTCATATTTTATGTGTTCTTTTGTTATATTAGCTTCAAAATTTTTGAGGAAAAGAAATAATAAAAACAAAATTTTTAAAAATTAATAAATTATTTTACATATTATTTCAAATTCATTTGTTTTATTTTAATTAAATTTAAGTATATTTGATCATTGATAATTTGATGAGTAGCTATAAGGAATACTGTTCATCTAATAAATATTAATTAATATTTTATTTTATTTTACTAAATCAGTGAGATTAAAAGTAGTATTAGAAAAAGACAAAAATAGATGTATAGCAATAAAATATAATAAAAGCGCTGGAAAGACTGTTTATCTTTTCGTACAAAGTAAATAAGAGATTTAACGAGAAAAAAACAAAAGCACGCTTGTTGAATTTTCTTTAATAAAAGGAAAAGAAAATTATGGAGGAACGGGGTGGGACCCGATGGTCCTCGCCTTCCCAAAAGTGAGAACCTCACCTGTAATAAACCAAGTGACACGTGTCAGAACGGAAGAGCCCTTGGATTTTGAATCGTCCCTCGGCTATCTACAAATGAGTCCAAAGTCGTTTCTACGCAAGTCTTCTTTTCTCAATTGGAGTGGATTCGGCTAGGGTCCCTCTCTCGTCAGTCTTGAGTTAGGGCTTGAAGTAGAGATATGGGTAGGAAGAAGGTCGAACTGAAGCGAATCGAAGACAAGAGCAGTCGCCAGGTGACCTTCTCAAAGAGGCGAAATGGCTTGATCAAGAAAGCTCGCGAGCTCTCTGTTCTCTGCGATGTCGATGTTGCCGTCCTCGTCTTCTCCAGCCGTGGAAAGCTCTACGAGTACGCTAATGGAAACAGGTATGTCTCTTCTCTGTTTTTTGCCGATAAAACGGGGGAAAGTTGAGCCAAGATCGAAAAACTTGAACTCTGAAGACTTTTCGCTCCTTATCTGTTGACTTCATCTTGGCTTCAGCTTCAGTAATTCAAAATAAAGAGAACAGGAAAAAGTAGAATTGTAGAGAGGTTCATCTCCTCTTCCGAGAAAATGTGAGAAAATTATATAAAGATCGGATGTTTTTTCGGTTTCTAGGTTTCTCTACTTTTTTTCTCGACCTCTTTACTCGACTGGCACCTCATCAATTATTTAGGAAAATGTAGAACTGCAAAAACCGAGTTTTAGGTACTCTGGTGCTTTCGCTTTATCTTTTCTTTTTTAAATTTTCTTTTTCTTTTTTCCCAAACCTATCATTCATTTCTTTCTTCCCGAGAGTGATTTTGTCACTTCTCAGAGATTCAGTCTCTTTTCTTCCCGTTTGCAATGTGTCTGTGTTTATCTTTAGAGACCGATGTTTAAAAAATTGTTTAATAATCGTACATGACTCTTTCGTCCTTGACTCTAAACTGTAGCTCGTACCTCTTTTGACCACCTAGGGCCTAAACCCTAGGTATTTGTTTGTCGCTATCTGTTCTTTGCATGTTTTATATATCATACTATATTCCATTGCTAATTCTTGGTTGGATGAATGTTTAATTCAAACCGAGGGTTAGCCCGGATGTTGTTTGCTTCCTTGTCTGCGAGAACAGTACTCTCTTGTACTTTATCCCTATTTTCCTTTTCTGAAAACAGTGGAAGTGTGGATTGTTCTCAATTTTTCTTTGAGTATGGATTGGAGATATCTGCTTTTGTATTCAGTGTTCACTTTCATGTTTGTGGGGGTTATGATGGTGTTTTTAATTACTTCCGTATCCCTCAACGTGTTCACAGTCTCACTGATGATATGTTATTTAGTTTTATTTGGCATTTACACATGTGATCATAGCAGGTCAACAACCTCATGTGCATCATAATCCCACTGCATAATGTCTGTGACTGGGTGGCATAGTGACTTGAAATTACATGTGACATTGATATTCCGGTCTCTTTCTTAGAGTTGTCTTTTACTTCTTGTTAACTTCGATGATTAAATCATTGCTTCACGCTGATTTAGAGTAGTCTTGGTTGAAGCTCCTTTAGCGTGTAGCGCTTTTATTAGCTATATTTGGATTAAAAATGCTTTAAGAAAATTAGGAGTTCGAATTAAAAAAAAAACAAAAAAATGTTTAATAGTATTTTTGGTAATGTGTTATATATATATATATATATATATATATATATATATATATATATATATATATATATATTTTATAAAATCACTTATCAAGTAATTGTGTAGTAATCACATCAAGCGACATTTCAAATTTTTAGAAGTGGTTTGTAAAAGTTTTTCAACCATCTAATTTGTATAAGAAAGCGCTTTTAAGCATTGGGAAATGCTTTTTAACTTTTTTAAAATCATCTCCAACCGAAACTCTTATTATTAGTAATCATTTCTTTTTAACTTAATTGCCTACAATTATACTAGCTTATTGGGTTTCCTTTTTTCCTTTTTCTTTCTAGAGTTCTTTTAAAGCATTGTGTCAATGTATTCCAAAGGCTATAAACCTTTTAGCATGAATGGTGGAAATTTTCAAGAAACGTTTGTCACAACTTTTATCAAACACATTGGCAAATTCCTTTTTATATCCCTCAAAAATTGAAAGTTTTCATTCTTGTTATGAAATAGATCTAAAGGCGCATAAGAAACTAGTATGGCACCTTGGAATTGGATAGACAATGAGTATCAATAAAATTGTTTGTAATTGAGCCTGGTTGTTGCACAATTAGATTTGATTATAGCACTATTAATCTAAATATAAGATTCTTGTTATTGATGATGAAATTGGGCCAATGAACCAATTGTCCTCTTGAAGAACATATGGTTAGCATTATTAGTAAGCTCTTGAAAACTTTTAGGAAAGGACATAGTTTTAAAAGGCTCAAGGCGCACCAAGGCGCAAAGTAGTCTTGGAGCCTAAGGCGCAAGGCGCATCTAAGGTGCGGGCTTTAGTGAAGTGAGGCGCACCCTAATTTACATATATATTTTTATATAATATAATCAAATTTAACAATCATTTATTTGTCCTAAACACATAAATCATCAAATATCATCCAAAACTTCAATTTAATAAACAAAAAACATAAAAATAAAGAACTCCAAGCATAAAAAAAAATCCAAATCCATATTGCTAATTGCCTAATACATATCCAAATCCAAAGTTTCCAAACCTAAAGGTCCAAAACATGAAATTTGTCCACAATTCAAAAGCATCATTAAAAAACACTTAAATCACAAATTTGTCCACAACAAACAATCATCACTCCTCCTCTAAATCAACAAAATCATCATCATCATCATTTCCATCACCACATTTGTAGCCTTCCCCATCTTCTTCATCTGCTGAATCAACCATGTCTCCATCTTCATCTTCATCTATTAGTGAATAAGAAGGCAAAGTTCTAGAACTTGAAGCTATCCCCCTTGTTGGTGGTATTATGCTTGAGCTTTTTGTAGGCATCATTAATGGTAGTTTGATTCATCTTTCCACTCCTTCGATTTTAAACAACCATCTCTGTATTAGGAGTGAAAAAATGATCCATAGGACCTTTTTGTCTTGGTTTTTTTGAAGAAAACGTCCCACCACCACTTCCTCCTCGGTTGCTACCTCCACTAGAAATGTTGGTGACATTCGTTCTACTATTAATCTCCTCACCAATATCTTCATCTTCCAAACCAAACAAATCTTCATTAACATATTCGCTCCCCATATTCATTTGCTCTTTTTGATTTTTCTTGGAACTCATATACTCTTCCATTTCTTCTCTAACATGTTCCAGACATTTTCTACACTTTTTAGCATTTCTATATCCACCAACAAGATGTTGTTTGTGTCTATATATGCCTCCTTTGGTTACTTTATCACAAAAAATGCATATGATGGTGTTCAAATATTTTTCATTAACCAAACGACCATATTTCCACCCCGGATCTCTTCTTCCACTTGCACTAGAGTCCACTTGAGTTTCACTCTCATTATCCATCTTGCAAACAAATTATCTATACTCCACAATAAAATAATTATAATTAAATTAAGAAAAAAAATTGAAAAAAAAATGCATATCACATTAACAACAAATATGCATGAGTGCTTTTTATTTATTTATTTTTATTTTGTAAAATTTTTATGTCAAAAACTCAAAATATAATATTTATATTTAAAAAAAAAATTACCAATGAGAGTTATGAGATAAGAATGGGAAAAAAATGCAGAAAAGTGAAGAAAAAAGAAAAATACCGAGGTCCAGAAGGTATGTGACTATTTCCCCTTTATTTTTCTCCTATTTTCCCCCTATTTTTCTTCTTTTTTTTCTTCTTCTTCTTCACTTCTCCAACACGGAAGAGGCTAGGGCAATGAATGGAGTGGTCTCGGGTTGAGAGAGACCAGAAAAGGGGGCTGGATGGAAGGAACAGGCCAAAACGGCGTCGTTTTGGTCCCTGTGCACAGGCCAAAACGACGTCGTTTTGGTCCCTGTGCACTTAAGTGAACAGGGTCCAAAACGGCGTCGTTTTGGGCCCAGAAAATTAAAAAAAAATTTAGGGCTCCCCCCGCGTCTCTGCAACTCGACTGGAGGAGGAAGAAGAAGAAGAAGAAGAAGAAGAAGAAGAAGGAGAAGGAGAAGGAGAAGGAGAAGGAGGAGCGCGTACCTGGTCGGGCCGTCGGAGGCGACTCGGGCGACCGTCTCACGCCTTGCTGGAGGCGAGCGCCTTGCGCGCTTAAGCGGCGCCTTCGTGAAGGGGCGTCGCCTCCCTTCAGGCTAGGCGCCGGAGGGTGGCGTCGCGCCGCCCCGAGCCTAGGCGCGCCTTTCAGAACTATGGGAAAGGATGATTTGTATATTTCACTAATAGTGGTATATCACAAGTATATCTCAAGGGTTGAAAATCAAACCTTAAACATGAGAAATTGATAGCATTAGGATACATATAAGAAAACTAATAGCTACACATTTATTCAGCTCCACAATGAGACAATTATGCGGAATACTTTCCACACTACCCCTAAACTAGTTAAAGATATCTTCATGGCTAGCTTACCAATAATAGATTCGAATGCTTGCCTTGATAATCCATTAATAAAGATGTTAACTTAACATATGATAATTATTTCTCTTTCCAATTTTTCTTTGATGAAATATTTATTTATTTAGTTTTGTCATGTTGAACTAGATTTGAGGCATTGCTAATAGCTACCTTATTATCACAATACAACTTCATTGCATCTTCTTGATCTAGCCTTAAATCTTGTGGTAAGAACTTAGCACTGCAATTATGATATTTTTTGGGTTTGGTTATAGAAGAAAGATCATAGAAAAGATTGGGAACATGCAAAATAAAATTTAATGTCAATTTTTTTAGGTAGAAATTGAACTTTTTCTTGCAATTCACTATTTTCTTCCCTAAACAAGGAACATAAATAGAAAAAAATAAAAAATAAAAAATTGACACCACTCATATGATCATACGCCCTTGAATCAATGATCCAAGGATCAAATTGTTAATGAAGTATGAAGGGTATTAAGAAGATTGCTAGATTGAGCTATGGTGTAGAAAAAAGAGATTTTAGGCCAAGATTGTGCTTGACTCATGGACTTACATAGTCTAGTTGCTCCTTGGTGAAGAAAGGAGATTCTTGGCTATCACAATTTTTCAAGTCACTTGTGCATTCCTTTACTATTTTTCTCCAAGCTCTTGTTTCCTTTTCCCTTATTAGAAGGCTTCCCATGCAACTTCTAAAAGTGTTCTTTTGTATGTTTAGGTTTCTTTCAAAAATTGCAACAAGTTTCATTTTATGTTCTCCTTTCTTCGTCTGTTGTTTACTTTCAAGGACAAATTTTGCTTTATTAAAGGCTAAGGTAATTGGGTCAACACTTGTATTTTGATTTTCCATCATCAAATTCATCTTACTTTCTTTCCTAGGCTACTACAACTTTGGGAGTGGGTAGTGATTCTTTGTTGAGTATATGACCTCTAATTTGATCAATCTTCACATTCAAACCTTACTAAAAAACAACGTTATTTTTCTTCCTTCTATTATACTTCACACCATTAACAATATGCTTCTACTCAAATATTAATATACAAATCACATTTCTACCAGAGGCTACTCAACTCATGATAACAATCGATGATAGACATTTGTGTAATCTAAATTTGTGTAAACCTTATACTACATGAAGGTTAGTCTTAAGTTCAACTAGTTGAGTGGCATTATCTACATTTAAATCTCATTAATAGTCCCCCATAACTCCTTTGTTGTTATGTACATAACAAATAGACATGATTAATCTCTTGTTCCATGGAGTTGATTGGCCATGATATTACCATGGAGTTGATTGGCCGCCATGATATTACCATGGAGTTTTAGAAAATTCAATCCATTTAGTTTATGGGTTCAAAGTGGGATTGCTACTCATATTGTAAGATTGATCCTCAATTGAATTAGAATTTTTAAAATAGTCTTTCCAATAATGTTTTACATCTTTTGTTAGGACAAAGAAATCGTGAACAAGATTCTAGTTGAAGTGCTGAAATAAACATGCTAATGAATATAAGGCAAACTTGGTAGGAAAAATCCCCTTAAAGAAACTTAGTGCTTATGGTAATGCAAGCCAACTTAGACAATGAGGCCAAAAAAAAACATAAGAAAAGGTTCCCAGAAACACTTAAACAAAGCTCTAAAAGTGCTTAGTGATAATACATGCCAACTAAGCCAAAGACGTGGAAAAAAAATCAATAGAAATTCCAAAAACACTTAAACAAGCTCTAATACTATAATATACTTTTGGAAGAAAATTTGACTTGTATATTTCACAAATAGTGGTACAATATAATATACACAAAAAAAAAGGTTCGAAATTAACCCTTAAATAAGATTTTAAACACAGGAAATCGAAAACAATTAATTAAACCTTGAAAGTTATAAGATCTAGTATAGGGCGTTGAATAGGTGTTTCAAGCCTTTTTAGCCCAAAAATGAAAACATAAATTGTTTAACAATTCTTTTTAGATTAGGGATATCTAAAGAGCAATCAATACGCAAGAGACAAAAATCCTTTTACATGAAAAAACACACATAATATACAAATATAAAAACCATAGAGTCAGAAACCTCAAATTGAGACTACACTTCACGTCCACGATGCAACACCTCATGTGCTTCCAGTGGCTATCACCTCAACACTTGAGGGGATGCAGATCTCCTCAACGTAGAGTCAGAAACCTCAAATTGAGACTACACTTCACATCCACGACGCAACACCTCATGTGCTTCCATTGGATATCACCTCAACGCTTGAGAGGATGCAGATCTCCTTCACAACCTGACAAACGCAAATACGAAGTTCTTTAAGAGTGAAAAGGCAAATAAAGTTTTTCTCAATTATTTGCATCAAAAAACTCAAAGTTGTTTTTAATATAGTATTTATAGAATACAAATACCTACTGAACTAGAATTTAAAATTTCAAAATAAAATCAATTAAAATATGCAAATTACATAATTTGAGGAGATTTGGTTCTCTACGTGTGCACTTGAGCACTTGAGCGCCTTTAGAGTGCTTGAGTGCTCGAGGAGGTTTTCAAAAACAATTTTTAAATCCTTTTAGCTCAATTTAAAAAACCCTAGTCCACACCATGCCTAATAACCACTAATTTACTTTTCAAGAACCTTTCTATAATTACCTGAGTCATCCTAATCAATCTAGTAGCAATATCAAGTCTTGAACGAAGAGTAAGACACAATCTAGAAAGATCATAAGGTCAAAATTAGTGGAACAAAATTGTATATCTTAAACTATATAGCCTAATGTACCAACAATCTCCTTGTTTGACAATCTTGTGACAAAATACAGATTACATAAGCCCTCCAATACTCTTAAATGGAGTTAATAAATCTCTCAATAACTCTAGTCAAAACCAATTTATTCTCTTAACATACAAATGACAATAAATTGTATCCAAAGGTGAGTAATACCCCAACACCACTAACTTGAACACATCAACTAAAAATACCTAGGTAAAACAATGTGTGGAAAAAATACTAACTCATCAATTCTATCACATCTAAATAAGAGTAAAAGAGTAAATTTATGCAAGTCATGCATGCAACAAATATTTAAACCAATAAATCAATCAAGAACAATTATCCTCTTTTTTTGTCGTAAAAATGACAAAGAGAATGATAAAGCAATAAACACAAAGAGAAGAAAGACAATAGAAGTAATTTGATATCCTTTTTTTTTTTAAGTAAAGGCACTTGTATTATAAATAAATAAAAAGTACACACGATGTATACAAAGTAATCAAGGCATGAATACAAAAACTAGCCATTGCACCTTAAGAAGAACCTAACCAATCCCCAAAATCTAGTAAGGACATAGAACCATCCCTAATGTACAATCTAGCCCCGTCCCAAAATAAATACAAAAAAGAGCTTTTAAAAGCTTGGTATAAACTTTCATAATTCTTAAAGGCTCTCATATTTCTTTCCTTCCAAATGGTCTAAAAAATTACATAAATAAGCAACTTTCCAAGCCTTTTTCCTTTTTCTACCAACAAAGGAGCGCCCCCAACTCAAAAGCAACCCTTTTTCATAAAAGAATTCATCACCCAATGTACATCAAATAGAGTAAAAATCATATGTCACAAAATGCAAGCTTTCGAACAATGCAGAAGAATATGATCACTCGTTTTTTCTTATTCTTTACACTGTACCATGTATTAGGCATTTTCCAACCCCTTTTTCTGAGTTGAACCTTTGTCAAAATCTTGGCCCAAGTTGCCTTCCAAGCAAATAAGTTTACTCTAACTAGAGCCCATAGATTCCAAACCATACTATAAGGGAAATGATCTCCTCCTCTGCTATCCAAGGAAAAGTAGAAGGACTTAACAAAAAAGATGTCATTCTTTGTATCCACCCACCAAAATATCCTCTGAATCCAAAGAGGTGAAATGATCATGGAACCTCTCAAAAAAGTTATCCACTTCCTCAAACTCCCGATCATTCAACTGTTTAAAGAACCTAGGATTCCAATTACCACCATCCTAAACATCAACCACCCAAGCATCCTTAGAGAAACCTATAGAAAAAAAAAAAATCCTAGAAAGTTTCCCTCAACCACCAAACTTTTCTTTCCCTCTATATATATCAAAGGGTTTTGGATGCAAGAGATAATGAAACAAATGTACATTCAGACCATAAAAAATACAGGATAAACGAGGTAAGACAACTTTAATACAAAAAAAAAAAAAAAATTGATCCACATAAACATCAATTAAAACTCTAGATCATATGAAGGTGAGGATGTAGGGTTGCAAGCACCCTAAGACATTAGTCATGAGGTAAGGGACGAGAACTATCCCTTGAAACTTTGAAAGCGAGCATCCACATGTTACGTGATCTTGCAATCGCATACGTCCATATGATTGTACAAATCTCACAATCACATAGATCTAGTTCATCCTACTTAATTGTACAGATCTTCTCCTCCTCCTTGACTGCATTAGAAACAATGTGTGCATGAGTGTAGTGTGTGCATGAGTGTGGCTCACATGTTTGGACCACAAGCTCTCCTTAATGGGAGCACGTGATCCTTACACATCATGCTATGGATCAAGCTCTAATATGTAAGGAAAAAGATCAACTCATTAATTCTATCAAATCAAGATAAGAGTAAAAGAGTAAATGTAAGTGAGTCGTGCATGCAATGGATATTTAAACCAATAAATCAAGAATAATAATCTATTTTTTTTGTTGCAAAAACGACAGAGAGTGACAGAACAATAAACACAAAGAAAAGAGAGACAATAAAAGTAAATTGATATCCATATATATGTATAAAGGTTTTAGATACAAGAGAAAGAAATAAACCTTAAAAAATACAGGATAAAACAACCAAGATGACTTTAGCACAAAAAAAAAAAAAAAGATACACATAAACATCAACTAAAACCTTAGATTAGATGGAGGTAAAGGTGCAAGGTTGGAAGCACCTTGAGACATCAACCATTAGGTGAAGGATGAGAGTTGCCCCTGAAGACTCTAAAATCAAGCATCGACATGCTTCGTGTGCTCATGATTGCATGCATTCTAATGAGTACTCAATGCAGCTATCCACAAGTGGAACTAGTTTATAGAATCCATTACTCGTTGAAGCCTAGAATTGTTAGAGGCAATGGCCTGAGGGGCCAAATGATGATCATGATGAGCTTTTTGTAGGCTCACTTTACTCTAGAGATGGATCCTCCTCTATATGCAAATTGGGTAGATCTAGTTAATGTTTCTTCATTGTATAGATCTCCTCCACCTCCTCGATTGCATAAAAAACAATGGGGACGTAGATATGGGTCACATGTTCAGACCACAAGCTTTCATCAATGAGAGCACATGATCCTCATATATCATGTCTCATGTTATGGATCCAGCTCTAGTATGTGGGGAACAAGATAACTTACCAATTTTATGAAATCAAATTAAGAGTAAAAGAGTAAATGTATACAATTCATGCATGCAATGGATATTTAAACCAATAAATCATTTTATCAATAAAAAATAATTCTTTTTTTTATCACAAAAATGACGAAGAGAATGATAAAGTAATAAACACAAGGAAAAGAGAGACAATAAAAGTAAATTGATATCCATACAGACCAAAAGGTTTTGGATACAAGAGATAAAGAAATGAACGTACATCCAGGCTATAAAAAAATATAAGATAAACGAGCTAAGACGACTTTAGTACAAAAAAAAGAATTTGATCCACATAAATATCAATTAAAACTTGAAATCAGATGGAGATGGGGGTGTAGGGTTGAAAGAACCTTGACACATCAACCATTAGGTGAAGGATGAGAGCTACCCCTTGAGACTTTGAAAGCGAGCATCCACATGCCCCATGAGCTCATGATCACATGCATCCATATGAGTACTCAATGCATTTATCTATAAGTGGAGTTGGTCTATAGAATCATCACTCATTGAAGCTCAGACTCGTTAAAAGTAGAGACCCAATGAGGAAATGATAATTGTGATGAGTAATGAGCTCGCTCTCCCACAACTACTATGCCCTTGAGGTGTGGGCTCACTTTGCTCCAAAGGTAGATCCTATTCCATAGACAAATGTGATAGATCTAGTTGATCCTACTCCATTCTACAAATCTCATCTTCCTTATCCCCCAAGATTGTATAAAAAAACAAGGGGTGAGTGAGTGTAACTCTCGTGTTTGGACCACGAGCTTTTATTAATGGGAGCACATGATCCTTGCACATCGTGCTGTGGATCGAGGTCTAGTGTGTGGGAAAAAAGAAAACTCATCAATTCTATCAAATTAAGATAATAGTAAAAAAATAAATGTGTGCGAGTCATGCATGCAATGGATATTTACACCAATAAATCAATCAATTAAGAACAATTCTATCTCTATTTTTGTTACAAAAATAACAAAAAGAACGATAAAGCAATAAACACAAGGAAAAGAAGGACAGTAGAAGTAAATTGATATCTGTATATATCAACTACATACAGAGGAGAAAAAAATAAACGTACATCTAAACCATAAAAAATACAAGATAAACGAGACGAGATGACTTCAGTACAAAAAAAATAAAAATAACTAATCTACATAAGCATCAACTAAAACTTTAGATCAGATAAAGGTAAAAAAGTATGGTTGGAAGCACCTTAAGACATCAACGATGATGTGAAGGATGAGAGCTACCCTTTAAGACTTTGAAAGTAAGTAACCACATGCTTCGCGAGCTCGCGACCACATGCGTTCACATGAGTACTTAGTGCATCTATCCACAAGTGGAGTTCGTCTATAAAATCTCCATCACTTATTGAAACCTGGACTCATTAGAGGTAATGGCACGATGAGTGAGGAGATGATTGTGATGAGCTTACTTTCCCACAACTACTACATCCTTGAGGTGTGGGCACACTTTGCTCTAAAGATGGATTATGCTTCATAGGCAAATTGAGTAGATCTTGCTTCATCGTATAGATCTTCTTTTCATCCTCGATTGCATCAGAAACAATGGGTATGCAAGTGTGGCTCATGTGTTTGGATCACGAGCCCTTATCAATGGGTGCACGTGATCCTCGCATATAGTGCTATGGATCGAGTTCTAGTGTGTAGAGAAAAAGATAGCTCATCAATTCTATCAAATAAACATAAGAGTAAAAGTGTAAATATATGCAAATTATGCCTGTAATGGATATTTAAACCAATCAATCATTCAATGAATCGATCAATCAAGAATAATTTTTTTTCTTTTTGTCGTAAAAATGAGAAAGAAAATGATAAACACATGGAAAATATAGACAATAGAAATAAATTGATATCCATATATATAAAAAAGTTTTGAATACAAGAGATAAAGAATTAAACGTGCATCCAAGCCATAAAAAATAAAGGATAAATGAGTTAAAACTACTTCAATACAAAAAAAAAAAAAAAAACAAACAAACAAACAAACTAATCCACAAACATAAAATAAAACTCTCGATCAAATTGAGGTGAGGGTGTAGGGTTGGAAGCACCTTGAGACATCAGCCATGAAGTGAAGGATGAGAGCTTGCCCCTCAAGACTTTAAAAATGAGCATCCATATGCTTTGTGTGCTTGTGATTGCATGTGTCCACATGAGTACTCAGTGCATCCATCCATAAGTGGAATTGGTTTATATAATTCATCACTCGATCAAGCCTTGACTCATTAGAGGCAGAGGCCTAAAGGAGATATGATAATGGTAATGAGCTTTTTTCCCATGACTACTTTGCCCAAGATGTGCGGGCTTACTTTGCTCCAAAGGTGGATCCTGTTTCATAGGCAAATTGGGTAGATCTTGCTCCATCATTTAGATTTTCTCATCTACCTCGACTGCATTAGAAACAATGGGTATGCGAGAGTGGCTCACGTGTTTAGACCATGAGCTTTCATCAATGAGAGCATGTGATCCTTGCATATAGTGTTATGGATCAAGCTCTAGTGTGTAGGGAAAAAGATAACTCATTAATTCCATCAAATCAAGATAAAAGAGTAAATATATGCAAGTCTTGCATGCAATGGATATTTAAACCAATCAATCATTTAATGAATCGATCAATCAAGAATAATTCTCTTTTTTTTTTGTGTCATAAAAATGATAGAGAATGATAAAGAATGATAAAGTAATAAACATAAGGAAAATATAGACAATAGAAATAAATTGATATCCATATATATCAAAAGGTTTTGGATACAAGAGGTAAAAAAATAAATGTACATCCAAACCATAAAAAATACAGGATAAACGAGCTAAGACTACTTCAATACAGAAAAGAAACTAACCACATAAACATAAACTAAAACTCTCCATCAGATCGAAGCAAGAGTGTAGGGTTGGAAACACCCTAAGACATCGACTATGAGGTGAAGAATGAGAGTTTGCCCCTCGAGACTTTGAAAGTGAGCATCTATATGCTCCATATGCTTGGGATCGCATGTGTCCACATGAGTATTCAATGCATCTATCCACAAGTGGAGCCGATCTATAGAATCCATCACTCGATGAAGCCTTGACTTTTAGAGATGATAATTGTGATGAGCTCACTCTCCCATGACTACTACACCTTCGGGGTATAAGCTCACTTTGCTCTGAATGTTGGATCTTGCTTCATAGGTAAATCAAGTAGATTTTACTTCATTGTCTAAATCTCTTTCTCCTCCTCAACTACATCAGAAACAATGGGTATGCAAGTGTGGCTCATGTGTTTAGACTAGGAGCTCTCATCAATGGGAGCATGTGATACTCAAACATCATGCTACAAATTGAGCTCTAGTGTGTGGGAAAAAAAAAGTCATCAATTTTATCAAATCAAGATAAGAGTAAAAGAGTAAATGAATGTGAGTCATGCATGCTATGGATATTTTAACCAATCAATCCATCAATCAAGAATAATAATCTTTCCATTTTTGTCGCAAAAATGTCAAAGAATGATAAAGCAGTAAACACAAGGAAAAAAGAGAATAAAAGTAAATTGATATCCATATATATCAAAAGGTTTTGGATACAAGAGAGAGAGAAATAAACGTACATCCGAACCATAAAAAATATAGGATAAACTAGCCAAGACAATTGTAGTACAAAAAAGAAATCGATCCACATAAACATCAACTAAAACTCTAGATCAAATGGAGGTAGGAGTGTAGGGTTGGAAGTACCCTGGCACATTAGTCATGAGGTGTGCAGAAAAGTGTAATGAAGAAATATTATCGCTATATATTTTTATATTTAAAAAATGATTAGGACAATCTTGTAATCAAGACGATTTGATAGAATTTGGTTATGAAAGTTTCTATTTTCTGTTTTAGGAATATTTGTATAAATATGCGGGATGTATAGATTGAAATGAAGGAAAAAAATTATTCTATTGCCTTTGAATTCTTCTTAGATTCTACATGGTATCAGAACCTTAGGCTCGTAGTTTTATGAATCAAAAAGAATTTTTCGACCTTTGTTATGAAGTTTGAATATTAGATTCGACCTTTATTGTCAACCTTAAAATCTTTTATTTCATTTGAATCACATCATTGTTGCAAAACCGGCATTGACTCATCCTCTTCATGTTGTCAACCTTACCTCTGCTTCACGTTGTCACCTCTGATCGCTATTGCTAAATGTCATCTCCGACTTTGTTTTGCACCATGTTAAGGTCATGTCGTGCCACTACTACAAGAGAAATCACATCTTTGATAGATTGTGTGACCTTCATCTTGTCTTAGCCCCACTTTGCCCTTGGATCTTCCTTATCGTCAACATTTCTTTTACCTCAGACTTCCACCCTCATGTCGTTGCGAACTTATCGAACGAGAAATCGTGTTATCACCTTTGCTATAAGTGAAGATTTTTTTTCCTTCCACAAGCATTCCTTGCATTATAGATACTGTCGTAAACCAAGAGTGGTGGTACCAATGTGCTTCTATGACTACCAAGAGTGTCAAACCTCCAAAGCCTCTATTGCAACCACCCTATCCCACATTGACTCCAATGAGGAACTCTAACACGGTCTTGAAGCCCTAACATGGGTAAGTTCTTTTAACTTAAGAGCCTTATTATATTTCCAAACAAACAAACAAAAAAAAATCTGAGGCATAAAAAACCACCACTCAATTTGAAGAAATGACAACCAGTTACAATAGAGGGCAACAAAGGAATCTTAGACAAGCATACTTGTCTTCTGTTCAACAAGTTGAAAAAAAATCCATGAAACTAAGTGGATTCAATCAAAAGGAGATTGAAAAACTAAGAATTTTGTTAGAGAAATCTTGAGAAACCTTCAAGTACCTACTTACTAGCACTTTCAAGTAAGTTTCCTATTCCTATTGGATTAAAAGCCTTGGATGAACCCTTTGCCAACTCATGGGTTATAGATTCAGGTGCCACAAATCACATGACTCATCCATCATACCAATTTAACAACAATAGCCCTTGTCCAAGCAATAGAAAAATAGTCACAACTGATGGTTCATTAACCACTTTCACGGGTGTAGGAGATATCCAAATTAGTCATACACTCACACTTAGAAATGTGTTTCATGTTTCGAAGTTGTCTATTAATCTTGTCTCTAACAAAAACTTACACAAGATTTAGGTTGCAATGTGATATTTTTACCCTACTCACTATGTATTTCAAGATCAACATTTGGGAAAAATGATTGGACTTACTAAGGAACGAAACGAGTTATACTACCTTGAGACATCAAGCAAATCATCTGTATCTTTTATTTATGAGCACCATTTTAAAAAAAAAAATTATAAAATTGGCTCCATCATCGTAGGCTTGGACATCCATCGTTTTAGAACTCTTAAGATCTTGTTTCCTTCTCTATTTAGGAAATTAGATATTAAAAGCTTTCACTGTGAGGTATGTGAACTAGTCAAATATAAGCGTTCAACCTTTTCAATTAGAAATAAAATAATTTTAAAGTCTTTTTATCTAATTCATAGTGATATTTGGGGTTTTTTCCCTACCCCAAATATATCTAGGGCACGCTAGTTTGTGTGATTCATGGATGATTATACTACGGTCTCTTGGATCTTTGTACTTAAACACAAATCTAATGTGAGTTTTGTTCTCCCAAATTTCCATAACATGATAAAAAACCAATTTGATGTCACTATCAAGAGGTTTTGATCGAACAATGCGAGAGATTATTTCAATCAAGTCTTAACTCCATACTTTCATCATAAAGATATAATTCATGAGTCATCGTCTGTAAACACCCCACAACAAAATGAATTGTTGAAAGGAAAAATAGTCACCTCCTTGATACAACACAAGCTTTTTTATTCCAAAAACTATGCGTAAATCTTATTAGGAGGAATTTGTCCTAACCACCACACATCTCATAAACCAATTATCTTCCAAAGTCTTAGGTTTTAAAAGTCTTATGGAAATACTCTTATCAGTTTATCCTAATTTGAGAACCATAAGCCATCTCATTCCTAAGAGCAGTTATTTGGGGGTGTGTGCTTTATGCATGTTCAAAATCCAAACAGGGGAAAATTGAACCCGAGAGCAATTAATTTTATTTTTGTGGGATATTTGTCAACCCAAAAAAGGTATAAGTGTTACCATCCACCATCCATTTTTTTTTTTTTTTTTTTTTTTTTTTTTTTGTCTCAACAAGTGTTACTTTCAATGAAAATGAGTCTTATTTTCTCATTTCTCGTCTTCAGGGAGAGAATTTGATCACGAAAGACAAGAATCTGTATTCCTGTTTCATTGATCCATTTCTTATTGACCATCTTAAAGTATCTGATCCAATGTCTATACCTCTCATTGATCATATTAACCCTCCTAAAGTGTCTGATCTAGTATTTGTACCCATCTTTAAACTCAAGTCATTCATTAAGCCTACTTTTCATAATCAAACGACTGACAAAGTATATTCAAGGAAGAAAGTTGCAGTTCCACGACCTATACATGTCCAAAAATCCTAACCAACTTTTGAAAATGAGGCCACAATCTCTCATCCTCCTTTACAAATTGAGTTAGGACTTCAGTCTAAAAACCCATAGACCAAAACCTCTTTATTGCCATTAGGAAGGGAACAAGGGAATGCTCTAATGCAACATCCTTTGTATCAGCTTTCCCGTGTATCATTCGAAAAGGTCTCCATCCCATAAAAGTTTTCTTACAAGTTTGAACAATATTCATATTCTTACCATTCTATTTGAAACTTTATCTAATGAAAATTAGAGACAAGCCCAAATGCAAAAATGGAAGCCCTAAAGAAAAATGAAACTTGGGAGTTGGTTGATTTGTTTGTAAGTAAATGACTAATGGGATGTAAATGGGTCTACACTGTTAAGTATACAACAAGTGAGACATTAGAGAAGTATAAGGTGAGATTGGTGGCTAAAAGATATACTTATATATATATATATATGACATGAATTATCTAGAGACATTTGCTCATATTGGCAAGATAAACATAATCAAAGTTTCATTATTATTGCCAACAAATTATATATGGGATCTACAACGGTTTGATGTAAAAAATGCATTTCTAAATGGAAATCTAGAAAAGAGATAGATATGGAAGTCCCTCCTGGATTTGGAAGTGATCTAGCCACTAAAAGGTGTGTAGATTGAAAAAATCTCTATATGGAGTGAGACAATCTCTGAAGGCATGGTTTGGAAGGTTTGCTAACGTGATGAAAAACATAGGATATAGACAAAATCAAAGAGACCATACGTTGTTCATTAAACATTCAGATTTAGAGTGAGTTATAGCTCTTCTAGTATATGTAAATGACATCATTATGACAGGAAATGATGAAAATGAGAAACAAACAATGAGGCAATGTTTGACCAAGGAGTTTGAGATTAAAAAGTTATGAAGGTTAAAATACCTCATAGGAATCAAAGTTGCACAATCTAAGCAGGGAATCTTTATTTCTCAATAGAAATATGTAATGACCTTCTTAGGGAAACAAGGAAGTTGACATGTAAATCAGTAAGCACACCAATAGATCCTAATTATAAACTTGGAAAGGCTGAGAAAGATGTTGTGGTAGATAGAGAGATATATCAATGTCTAGTAGGAAAACTCATCTCTTTCTCACACATAAGACATCATAAACTTGGAGAAGCTAAGAAAGATGTTGTGGTAGATAGAGAGATATATCAATGTCTAGTAGGAAAACTCATTTCTCTCTCACACATAAGACCAGATATAGCATATAATGTGAGAGTGATTAACCAGTTCATGCACAGTCCAAAAGGTTCATTTGCAAGCTGCTAACCAAGTACTATATTACTTAAAAGGGTTTCTAAGAAAGGACATCCCATTTAAACAAAACTCGAGACTGGTACTTGAAGCACACAAGAATGCAAATTATGATGGATCTGTGATTCATAGAAGATCAACCACTGGGTATTGCACCTTTCTTGGTGGAAATCTAGTTACATGGAGAAGTAAGGAACATAGTTTGGTGGTGAGGTCTAGTGCAAAAGAAAATTTCTTGCAATGGCCCAAGGAGTTTGTGAACTACTATGGTTGAATATTGTTTTGGAAGATTTGAAGATTAAATGGGATGACCCAATGACACTATTGCGATAATAAATCTGCAATCACTATGGCATATAATCCAGTGTAACATGATTGAACGAAGCACATAAAAATATACATACATTTTATTAAGGAGAAACTAGATAATAGGTTGATCTGTACTTCTTATGTATTTACTAACTGTCAACTTGCAGATATACTTACCAAAGGATTAAAAAGTGTATTCAAATTGGGAATGAAAAACATCTATTCACCAGCTTGAAAGGGACTATGGATATATTTTTGTAATTAAGGAGAGAATTAGTACAATCCTATAATCCAAGAAATTTGATAGAATTAGGCTAAGAAAGTTTCTCTTTTTTGTGTTAGGAATATTTGTATAAATATGTGGGATGTACAAATTAAAATCAAATAAGAATTTTATTCTCTTATCTTCGAATTTTTCTAAGATTCTACATGGTGAAGGATGAGAGCTACCCCTTAAGATTCTAAAAATGAGCATCCATATGCTTTGTGAGCTCACAATCGCATGTGTGCGTTCTCATGGGTAATTAATGCATCTATCTACAAGTGGAACTAATCTCCATAATCCATCAATCGCTAAAGCTTGGACTCATTAGAGGTAGTGGCCTAAAGGGCAAGAAGATTATCATGATGAGCTCACTTTCCCACAACTACTATATCCTTGACGTGTGGGCTCACTTTGCTCCAAGGGTGGATCTTGCTCTATGGTACAAATCTACTCTTCCTCCTTAACTGCATCAAAAACAATGGATACGTGAGTGTGGCTCACGTGTTTAGACCACGAGCTTTCATCAATGAGAACAGGTGATCCTTGCATAGTGATATGGATCGACCTCTAATGTGTAGGGAAAAAGATCACTCATCAATTCTATCAAATCAAGATAAAAGTAAAAAGAGTAAATGGATGCAAGTCATTCATGCAATGGATATTTAAATCAATCAATTAATAAGAAATAATTATCTCTCGTTTTTTGTCGCCAAAAATGAAAAAGTAATAAGCATAAGGAAAAGAAAGACAATAGAAGTAAATTGATATCCATATATATTAAAAGTTTTGAATATAAGAGATAAAGAAATAAACGTACATCAAGACCATAAAAAGTACAAGATAAATGAGCCAAGATGACTTCAATATAAAAAAAAAACTTATCCACATAAATATCAACTAAAACTCTAGATTCTAGATTTAATAGAGGTGAGAGTGCAGGGTTAGAAGCACCTTGAGACAACAACTATGAGGTGAAGGAAGAGAGTTGTCCCTCAAGACTCTAAAAGCGAGCATCCACATGCTATGTGAGTTCATGATCTCATGCATCTACATGATTACTCAATGCATCTATCCATAAAAGGAGTTTCACTCGCTAAAGCTTGGACTCATTAGATGTGGGCTTACTTTGCTCCAAAGGTGGATCCTGCTCCATAGGTAAATTTGGTAGATATTGTTGATCCTGCTTCATCATGCATATCTCATCCTCTTCAACCGCATAAAAACAATGCGTAAGTGTGGGTGGCCCACACATTTTGGACCACGAGCTCTCATCAATGGGAACATGTGATCCTTGCACATCGTGTTGTGGATCAAGCTCTAGTGTGTGGGAAAAAAGATAAGTCATCAATTCTATTAAATCAACATAAAGTAAAAGAGTAAATGTATGCAAGTCATGCATGCAATGGATATTTAAACCAATAAATCAAGAAAAATTCTTTTTTTTTTATTGCAAAAATGACAAAGAAAATGATAAAGCAATAAACACAAGGGAAAAAAAAAAGTAAGTTGTTATCCATATATATTGAAAAAGTTTTAAATCCAAAAGATAAAGAAAAACAAGCTGAGATGACTTCAGTATAAAAAAGAAACCGATCCACATAAACATCAACTAGAACTCTATATTAGGTGAAGGTATGGATGCATGGTTGGAAGCACCTTGACACACCAACCATTCTATGAAGGATGAGAGCTGCTCCTCGAGACTTTGAAAGCGAGCCACATGCTCCATGAGCTCATGATCGCATCGTCCATATGAGTACTCAATGGATCTATCCACAAGTGGAGCTAGTCTATAAAATAATCTCTCACTGAAGCCTAGACTCATCAATTCTATCAAATCAATAGAATAGTAAGAGAGTAAAGTCATGCATGCAATGGATATTTAAACCAACCAACAAATCTATCTATCTATCTATCTATCTATCTATCTATCTATCTATCAAGACTATTCTCTCTCCATTTTTGTTGTAAAAATGACAATGAGAATGATAAAGCAATAATAGACGTAAATTGATATCCATATGTATACAATAGATATAGAAATAAATGTACATCCGAACTATAAAAAAGTACAGGAGAAACAAGCCAAGACGACTTCAATAATAATAATAATAAAATAAAAAATAAAAACTAATTCACATAAACATCATCTAATAAAATTTTAGATCATATAGAGGTGGGGTGCAGAGCTGGAAGCACCTTGAGACATCAACCATGAAGTGATGGATGAGAGCTTCTCTTTGAGAAAATGAAAACAAGTATCCACATGCTCCATGAGCTTGCTCAAGATTTATTGAGAAGAAAACTTCTTTATTTTTCTTGTCTTCATCAGGGATGTAAAACATAATAAGTTGGAGAAAATGGATACAAGACAACCACCAAATCTCCTTGATACAAGGAATATGGCATCCCTATAAATTAGGGATATACATGGAAAAAATAAGATTTGGAATATTTATTCCTGATTTCTCTATTAACTAGTTAACCGATCCCTACAAAATAGAGATTTTTTATTCTGAAATCCAAGAGGATTTTTATTTTGAAATCCTACACTCGCAATCACATGCATCCACATGAGTACGAAATGCATCTATCCACAAGTAGAGTTGATTTATAGGATCCATCATTCATTGAAGCCTGGACTCATCAAAAGTAGGGGCAAGATGATGATTGTGATGAGCACACTCTCCCACGAATACTATGCCATCATGTATAGGCTTACTTTGCTCCAAAGGTAAATCCTACTCCATAGGCAATTCTGGTAGATTTGGTTAATCCTACTTCATCATATAGATTTCCTCCTCCTCCTTAACTGCATTAGAAACAATGGGTATGCGAGTGTGGCTTATGTGTTTGGACTATGAGCTCTCCTCAATAAGAGCACGTGATCCTTGCACATCGTGCTATGGATCGAGCTCTAATGTGTGGGAAAAAAGATAACTCATAAATTCTATCAAATCAAGATAAGAGTAGAAAAGTAAATGTATGTGAGTCATGCATGTAATGGATATTTAAACCAATCAATCAATAAAGAACAATTATCTCTCTCTCTCTCTCTCTCTCTGTGTGTCCCAAAAATGAAAAGCAATAAACACAAGGAAACGAGATACAATGGAAGTAAATTGATATCCGTACATATGAAAAGGTTTTGGATACAAGAAATAAAGAAATAAACGTATATCCTGACCATAAAAAAATATTAGATAAATGAGCTAAGACAACTTCAATACAAAGAAGAAACTGATCCACATATTCATCAACTAAAACTCTAGATCAAATGGAGGTGGGGGTGTAAAGTTGAAAGCATCCTAAGACATTAGTCATGAAGTGAGGGATAAGAGCTACTCCTCGAGACTTTGAAAGCAAACATCCACATGCTTCATGAGCTCACGATTACATTCATCCACATGAGTACTCAATGTATCTATGCACAAGTGGAGTTGGTCTATGGAATTCATTATTTGCTAAAGCCTAGACTCAGTAAAAGTTGGGGCTCGCTCTTTCCCATGACTTTTACACCCTCGAGGTACGGGCTCACTTTGCTCCAAAGGTAAATCCTTCTCTATAGGCAAATCTGGTAGATCTAGTTGATCATGTTGCATCGTGCAAATCTTTTTCGCATCCTCGACTATGTAAAAAAACAATGGGTTTGCGAGTGTTGCTCATGTGTTTGGACCATGCGCTATCATTAATGAGAGCATGCGATCCACACACACCATGCTATCAAGCATCCAACTAATGTTCAAAGGCATATGGGAGACTCCTAAGAGAAGTAGACTCACGATAAGTGGCCATCATATCCATGATGATGTAGGCAATCTCAATTTGTTGGCCCAACAAAATTATGTGAATGAATCGAGCAGAGGAGCACTAAATCTTAGTCCAGTAGGAAGACGGGCAAAAGGTATAGGTGAAGAATGTTGGAAAGACCTAAACTAGCTTGGTAAAACCAACTAGAAATATATAGAAAAGAATGTCACGGTGCTCGCCATACAAGGTGAGAAAGACCTCGATGATCTAGCTATGAGTGAGGCCTTGGACCTTAGTAGAGAAACACAAAATAAACTTTAGAAGTAGTGGTAAACCAAAGACCTGATAGATAGACTATGAAGTGATCAAAAGGGTCTATCCATATAAGGTGACTCGGAAAGTAGCCCGACTAGGATAGAATGGATGTTCATGTAGAACATCCAAACGTAATGAGGATAAGCAGTCCCGATAAGTGAAGTTAGGGGCTCCCAACTTCTCTCATGAAAGCTATTAGGAAAGACAATATCTTGAAAAAAACTAAAGGTAATGTGACACTCAAACCTTGACTTTATGCTCATAGAAACAAGCATAGTACAACTTGCAAGAGGCCTTAGAATAGAAACATTCAACTAAGAGGTTCGAAATGTCAAAAGGGCCCTACAGAGAGAGCGTTATAATATTCTCATAGGACGGAGGCGCTGAAGGTTCCTCCTTAGGACGTCTACCCCAAGTCATGCGAAACCAAAAATGAGAATATGAAAAAGCACAAAAAAATAAGAGACAACCTTAAAAAAATAAAAATGAAACTGTTGGAAAAGCCCAAGAAGTAGTTAGAAACACTTATAAAGTCAGAATGAGCAATGATGGACACAAAGGGAAAGTACAGGAGACAACTTAGGACATATAAATATGAAAATGGGCCATTGAAAATATATTATAGCTACGAGCATGTGCAAGACTGCTAGAACCTAGATTAGCACTTGAGCACTATGAGTGTTGGGAGCGACTTTGAGTGCTTGAGCGTTTTAAGAAAAGCTTAAGCAGTTGATATGTTTTCATCAAGCAATGCTAACAGATATAGAGCATTTCTTTAAGCGTCTAAAATGTCATTTCTAACGTAGATAACTTGAGATGATAAGCCTTTAAGACTGAATAAAGTAAACATTAGATAACGTAGATAACTAGATAAACATTAGAAACCAACAATGACAACCTAGGGTTTTAATAATCCAAAGGATCTTGACATATTAGCAAGAACGAAAATAAATCAATTAATTAGTTATACAATCAATATCCAAGATTTTAAGAATAAATCAAGAACGTCTAAAAGAAATCGTGAATGACCAAAATGGCCTAAAAGATATTTCAATACTAAACAAAGTATACTAGGACTAAAAAATCAAAGGCATTAATTATTTACATATTTCAATTTTAAATTCCAGAAGATCACTAACCCATGTTAAATTCTAATTTATTCAACATTCAATCAATTTAAGCAAAGTTCACCATATTTTTGTTGAACACTACAAGTGTTGATCTACATACAACACTACTTTTACTTTTCTCCTCCTCAAATAAAGATTTCATCATTTTTATCTTTTACTGTTTTTTTTATTTTGAATAGTGGAGCCATTTTACACCATACATGGAAATCACACTTTTAACCATGGTTGTTTTTTTTTCCATTGGGGAGTGTTTCCAAATTTTGCAAGTGATGACATTATTTTCTTGGAAATAAATTGAATTAATTGCAACTAAGATGCTAAGGATCACTTTAGGAAACAATTTTAGAACTAAGTCAAACATGATATGTAAATTTAAATTTAAGAACTCAAAATCTACTAAATTTAAGAAGATTCCCTATTAATCACTTACTAAGGAAAATTTTAAGATTCCTAACATTTTAATGGCTTAATTTGATGCAATTATTTAAAGAAAATTGATACTCTTTGCACCAATTTTCAATTATGGATACATTATCATCAAAATTACTACTATCATCACTACAATTATCCTGATTAGAACCAATTGAAGCAATAAAGGCAAAGTAGTCTTTTTGATCTTGAATCACTTACATTCGAATTTGTGCCTCTTCAAGTTCCTTGCATAGACTTTTTAACATCTTTGGGGCTAAGGTAGTCAGAAAACACCGTGTCTTTGCCTACCACAATTATAACATCGAATAGTTTTTTTTTTTTTTTTCCTTAGAGAAACCCTTATTTTTTTCCTGAATGAGGGCCTAATCTAAAATGATGTTTCTAACATAGGATAAAAAAATAATAGGATATGATTTGGAAAAAAATTTATGGCAATGAAGGCATAGGACACTGAGAATGCTAGTGATTAGACAAAGAAAATTCTAGCTTTAATACCATGTTCTCATTTAGATCTAGAAATGCTTTCTGTTGCGTTTTATTGTATAAGATTACAAATGAACATATATAGAATAATTGTATAAAAATAGCAGCATAGGAAATAATGCCTATGATTATGTTATCAAAGACACATAAAATAAATGAAGAATGCTAAGAAAGGAAAAAAATCCTAGGAGATTCTATGAACAATTATACAAATATATAGCTCATTTGGGTTGGAAAAATATTCAATAATTTGCCACCCAATCTACCAGAATTTCCAACTAGCAAATTATCCAACAGTTTATTATATTTAGTAATTATTTTTATTACAAAAAGTTTATTCTATTTTTGAAATATAAATAGACTTCCATGTTTTAATGTATTCATGCTCTTACTTTTCAATCGAGCAAAAAAATGAAATGACTAATTATTATAACTAATCTTAATTTATAGGCCAAGTTAAATTGCTATTGTAAGTTACCATCATTAGAGGGAAATTTTCTTATGGTGGTCTAAATTTTAGTCTACATTCCTTATTTCGAGTAAATAATCCATCATTTGTGAATTCTAAATAGGCTTACAAGGACAATGCTTAGCTGTCATAAGCTAGTTATTTCCATGTTAAAATTTTCACAAGACTAGCACTCAAAGTAAGTGTAAGTTCAAACTTTTTATTAACAAAATTACCTAGAAGATGGTGAATAGGTAGTGATCACAAATTTTAAGCTCAAATGAAATATCTTAAATTAATAACTTTAGGTCTATCTATGAGAATTTATATAACTCTTGATAATCCCAAATAATTTCATCACACACAGGACTCAATATATGTGGAAAATCACTGACAAGGATCAAGAGATTGCTTCAACCTTTGTAAATACAAAAACCATGGGTTTATCAACTACATAAAAAATCTAGTAAATATGAAAGAATCGTATACAAGTTTACCTATAGCCTAGATGCTTCAGTCACCTGTGTTCCATAGTATATCACCTTAAAACTATATTGAGACAATGATCCAAATCCTCAACTTCTAATTTTCCATTTCTGAAAGGGCTTTCAAGTTTCTCTAATGGAAATCTTGACTTTTGAGAGTTTTTGGATCAATGGTAAAATATTCTTCTTCTTTTTTTCCCTCTTTCTGTGACCCTTTTTCTAGGTTTATGAAAAATAGTTTTTTTTTTATAAACACAAAAAGTCTAATTAGAATAGAATAGGAAGTTTAGTAAGTTTGGAAAGTGAAAACCAATAAAAAAACAATATTTTAAACTTTAAAAAAAAAAAAATTGGACTTTCTTTTATATTGAATTCAATTTTGTCATTCTTTAACTTAAACAAATGCAAAATACATACATACTTTACCTTCAAATTCATTTCTTCAATTCGAACATGTCAGTAGAAGACTTAGTGGTAGTGCAATAATATCTAACTAGTAATCTTTAGAGCAAAATGACCAATCTAAATTAATACACCAACAATTAGATTAGAATTAAGCTTAATAACATTTCCTTTCCCTTCAATTGTGTAAATGACTTCCTTTTAGCAATAGTTTTTTTATAGAGTATAACGCAAATAAAAGTCCCATTGGTTCATTTATGTGTTGCACTGACCATATAATGAGACATGGGGGCTTCCTTGAGAATGTATATATTGTCATTGTTTGCTTGACCTTAGTTAAATTTAATTCCTTGGACATTTTGAGCTTTAGGTAAGAGTGATAACTGCAATGAATGATTTTAATTGAATATTTAAATTTTGGTTTGATGAACCAATTCCAAGACATGGAGTTACCTTGAGAGTAACCGTATTTACTGTCATTGTTTACCTATCGGATTGAATGTAATTGCTTGGATATTTTGAGCTTTGGATAGGTGTAATATTATTGGAGCATTTGAACAATTTGTCATTGTTTACCTATTATTAGTGTTGGCGCCTTTACAAGGACACACACAATGCTAGTTGAATAATCAATTTTGAGACATGGGACTACCTTGAGAGTAATGGTACCGTCCTTTACTCATTCTTGGTTGAATTTAATTATTTAAAAATTTTGAGCCCTTTTAAGGTGCCCCAACGATATCACACCACGTTTTAGAATTGATACATTAGATAGAAATTTGACTATTCAATCAAAGACATTGTAATTATTGAAGCTTTTGCAAAGGATTATTGCAATAGTTTACTTTAATTGAATGGTCAAATTTCCGTCTAATGTATCAATTCCAAGACATGGTGTGATATTGTCGAAGCACCTTAAAAGGCAATATATCATTGTGTACCCACACTAGGTTGAATTTCATTATTTAGCTATTTCAAACTTTGGGTAGATGTGATCCTGCCAAGTTATCCACACTTGGTTGACTTTAATTACTTAGATATTTCGAACTTTGGGTAGGTGTGATCTAGTAGGAACATCTACAAGGATAATAACAATGTTGTATTTTAATTGGATAGTGGAATTTCCATTTGATCTACCAATTTTGAAACATGGGACTACCTTGATGGTAATTATAAGTGCTATCATTGTTTACCCACGTTAGGTTGAATTAAATTATTTAGATATTTGAAACTTTGGGTATGTGTGATCTAGTAGGAACATCTACAAGGACAATCACAGTGCTATATTTTAATTGAATATTGGAATTTCCATATGATCTACCAATTTTGAAACATGACACTACCTTGAGAGTAATTATAAGAGCTATCATTCTTTACCCACGCTCGGTTGCATTTCATTCTTTAGTTATTTCAAACTTTGGGTAGATGTGATCTTTTCGAGTCACCTGCACTTAGTTGAATTTAATTATTTAGATATTTCAAACTTTGGGTAGGTGCAGTCTGGTAGGAACATCTATAAGGATAATCACAACATTATGTTTTAATTGAATGGTGGAATTTCCGTTTGATCTACCAATTTTGAAACATGGGACTACCTTGAGAGTAATAATACATATTGTCATTGTTTACCCACGCTTAGTTGATTTAATTATTTAGAAATTTTGAGCTTTGTGTAGGAGTGATTTTGTTGGAGCTTTTACAAAGGACAATTAGAATGCCTTAATTGAATAGTCAAATTCTCATCTAATATATCGATTCCAAGACATGGCATGATATTGTAGGAGCATCTTCAAGGGCAATTTGTCATTGTGTACCCACACTTAGTTAAATTTAATTATTTAAATATTTCAAACTTTGCACAAATACTTTTATTTAATCGAATGCTTAACTTTCCATTGGATCTACCAATTTTGAGACATTAACTGCCTCTAAAATAGACATTTTGGGCTTTGGGTAGGAATGATATTACTAAAACTTCTATAAAGACTATCACAATGCCTTATTTAAATTGATATGCTAGAGCATCTTCAACTACAAGGACAATTTTCTGTTTACTTGTGCTTAGTTGAATCTAATTGTTCAAATATTTTGCATTCTAGATATGAGTGATCTTGATGGAGCATATGTATTTTTTGCTCACACTTAAATTGACTTTAATTACATGGACATTTTAAGCTTTGGACAATCATAATGCCTTATTTTAATTGAATAGTCAAATTTCTATCCGATGTACCAATTTTGAGACATTGATCTACCTTAGAAGATAACTATATTTACTAACATTGTTTATCCTAACTTGGTTGAATTTAATTATTTAGATATTTGAAGCTTTAGGTAAATGTGATATCGTCAAAGCATCAACAAAGACAATCATCAGTGTCTTATCTTACTTGAATTGTTAAATTTTCATCTAATTAACCAATTCCAAGATATAGGGCTACCTTGAGAGTAACTATATTTACTGTTATTACATAATGCGCTTGGTTGAATTTAATTACTTAGACATTTAGAGATTTGGGTAAGAAGTAACATTGCCTAAGTGTTTGCAAGGAAAATTGAGATGTTTTACTTTAATTAAACAATTAAATTTGTGTTTGATGTACAAATTTTATTCATGGAATGTGTAAAATAATGTTAAAATTCACAATATTTCACTTTTGAAATTTTGTTAGGCTCATTTACTTTACACCTATAAGGTTATTTCACAAATATGATCTTCTTTCCCTTTGATTTTGTAAAGCACTTAACTATAATCTTACTAAAGTTTATAACATAATAGTAATCTCATTGATCCATTTATGTGTTAGTAATCACATTGATTTGCTTATGTGTTTTGCTGACTAGATAATGAGACTTGGGTCTACATTGAGAGCAACTATAAGCAATTATATTCACTATTATTGTTTACTTGTGCTTGGTTGAATTTAATTACTTAGAAATTTTAGGCTTTGGGTAGGAGTGATATTTGTGATACAAGGGTTTAAATGAAGGGGAAAAAAAAAGAAAGAAAAAAATTGAAGATGTTAAAATTTGTGTCTTATTTACTTTTCCTATGCTTCCCCACCTATTTGTGATACACCCTATGATAACCAACCACCTTTGTCATGTAATTTGATTTTCATTAAGAGCACTCGTTTTTTCATCCATAGCATGTTTCCAACCATGGGAGGATAAATCCTACTGTTTAAGACTTAATGATGTCACTTGGACTCTGGAAAATAATGATTGATTTTATTCTCCCAAAAAATTAAATCAAGGTACAGGACTAGTCTCATATATATACAACAGCTGCTACAAAACGGAAAGAGAAACTACCATATAAATCCCTACAAATCAGGGATTGATATCAATACAGTTGACTATACATGAGATTCTATATTTACATAGTTTCCTTAACAAAAAATAATCATATATCGTGTGACTTTTTAACCCTCCCCTTAAAGCTGGTAAATAGATATTTTCCATTCCCAACTTGCTTGTAATTGCTTGGAATACGGTGCTTGCTAGCCCCTTCGTTAAAATATATACTAGTTGACCCCTTATAGGAACGTAAGGTGTGGATCAAGCCACTATCTAGTTTTTCTTTGATAAAGTGTCTATCAATCTCAATATGCTTCGTCTGATCATGTTGCACTGGATTATAAGCGATGCTAGTAGTTGATTTGTTGTCAAAATAAAGCCTCATTGGTTCGTCCCATCTGACCTTCAAATCACCAAGAATAATCTTCAACCATAACAATTCACATACATCATGTGCCCCCATCTAACCTTCAAATCATCAAAAATAATCTTCAACCATAACAACTCACATACATCATGTGCCATTGCTCTGAATTCAAACTCAACACTAGATCTTGCAACCATGGTTTGCTTCTTGTTCCTCCAAGTGACCAAGTTCCCATCCCTTTTTGAAGAGAATACCTTTTCCCGGAGAAGACTTTAGATAATGAAGGATCCTATGAACAACTTGTAAATGAATCTTTTTCAGTTTATGCATGAATTGGCTTACGACTCCCACTATGTAAGCAATATCCGGCCTTGTATGAGAGAGATAAATGAGCCTTCTAACGAGCCTTTGGTACATTTTTTGTCCACAACCACATCTTCACTTTCTTCTGCAGTTCGGTGATTTTGTTCAATAGGCGTTTCAACAAGTTTACAAGCGAGTTTCCCTGCCTCTTTCAACAAATCCAATACGTATTTGTGTTGGGAGATAAATATTCCTCACTTGGAGTAAGCTACTTCAATTCCGAGAAAGTACTTAAGCTTGCCAAGGTCTTTGATCTCAAATTCCTTTGCCAACTGACATCTTAGACTTTTCTTTCCTTTAAATCATTCTTGGTCACAACTATATCATCCACATAGACTAACAAAGCCGTGACTCCCCCTGACTTTGAGTGTTTAATAAAGAACATGTGATCACCCTGACTTCGCTTGTACCCCATTGTCGTCATAGCTTTAGTGAATCTACCAAACCAAGCCCTTGGGAATTGTTTAAGTCCATAAAGGGCCTTCTTTACACACCATTTTTCCTCTCAACTCATCTCTAAAACAAGGTGGGATTTCCATGTAAATTTCTTTTTCAAGATCACTATTTAAGAATGCATTTTTCACATCATATTGTTGCAACTCCCAATCATAATTAGCAGTTAGAGAAAAAAGAATCCTTACTGTTTTCATTTTTGCTACCGGTGCAAAGGTCTCCTGATAATCCATCCCATATGTTTGAGTATAGCCTTTGCAACTAACCGAGCCTTATACTTTTCAAGTGATCCATCCGCCTTATACTTCACCGTAAAGACCCATTTACATCACACGGGGCTCTTTCCTTGAGGAAGGTCAACCGGTTCCCAGCTTGTCTCCATTCCTCATTGTTTAGAACTTTGGATAGAGTGGTAGGGATGGATAAAGTGTTTAAGATCATGAAAAAACTTTTATGAGAAGGTAACAGGTTCTTGTATGACACAAAATGTGACAGTGGGTAGAGTGGATGCTTAGTGCATTCTCTAGTACATTTCCTAATGGCAATAGGCAGATCATGGTCATGACTATCAAGAGGTGCAAGTGAATTTTCATAAATAGGGTCAGAAACAGGTGTTACCTAATTTTCCGAAGGCTGGTTTGGACTCTTAGGCTTGCAAGAGGTTAGGAATGCATGTCTTCCTCCTTGAATACACCTGCAAAGGTCATATGGGACCAAGGGACCAAGGATTTCATTTACTTTAGTTGAAGACTCTGAATTTTGACTCAGAGGTTGAGACTCAAGCTCTTGGATCAGGACAACATGTGGATTTGGAGACTCAAGACTCATGACTTGGACCGGATTGAGACTCAAGTTGAACAAATGGGGAAAAAGAAAGCTCCAACAAAAACAAATCCCGATCCTTATTTTCCATCAATGACGTCTCCCCTTGAAGATAAGGAGTGGAAAAATACGATTCATTCTCGAAAAATGTGACATCGACAAACATAAAATTTCCTCGTAGGAAGATGATAACATTTGTAACCTTTCTGAGTAGAGGAATATCCCACAAAGACACACCGAATAGCTCTTGGATCAAATTTTCTCTGGTTTTGAGCATGAACATGGACAAATGAGACACAACCAAAGATTCGAGGAACAAGTTTATTGGAAGTATCGAAGTTCGGGTAAGATTTAGAAAAGACTTCTATAGGACTTTTGAACCTCAACACACTTGAAGGTAATCGGTTTATAAGGTGGGTAGCCGTGAGGATAGCCTCTCCCCAGTATGTCTTTGGCATAATGTTTTGAAACAAAAAAAACTCAGGTTGAGGCTAGCAGATGACCATTTTTTCGTTTTAGCAGCCCCATTTTGTTGTGGAGTGTTTACATAGAATATTCATGAATGATTCCCTCTTTTTGAAAATAAGGGGATAAAACCTGATTAAAGTAATTACAAGCATTATCAAACCTGAATCTTTTTATTGCCACATCAAATTGATTTTTTACCATGCTATGAAAAATTGGGAACACAATACTAACATCAGATTTTTGTTTGATAAGATAGAGTCAAGTAACATGAGTGCAATCATCAATAAAGGAAACAAACCAACAAGCACCAGAAACATTGGGAACAATAAAGGGACCCCAAATATCACAATGAATCAACAAGAAAGGAACAAATGTTCTATTATTACTGATGGGAAAAGATACATGACAGTGTTTGACAAATTCACAAATATCATAATGAAGACTTTCTACATCAATTCCTTTGAACAACAACAGGAACAAAATTTTCAGAACATTAAAAGATGGATGACTTAAACGACAATGATGTAGCCATATTTTGGCTTTATTGGAAACAATTTCAGAAATAAATGACCTAGGTAAATTATTCTCAGTCCTATTTGGATTGCTTGGTGCTTCAAGATAGTACAACCCATCCTTTTTCTAGCATCTCCAATCATCCTTCCCGAGTCCCAGTCTTGAAAGACAATGAGTAGAGTAAAAAATGACATTACAATTCATGCCTTGTGTAAGCTTATGGATTGAAACAAGATTGGTAAACAATTTAGGAACATGTAAAACATTTTTCAAAACTAAGAAAGGTTGTATTTTAATTTCACCTTGACCAACAATAGTGGTCAATCATCCATCAGCCGTTGCAATCTTTTTATTACTAGGGCATGGATTGTAGTTACTAAATTTGAAGGAAGAATTTGTCATGTGGTATGTTGCTCCTGAGTCAAGGACCCAAGAGTTTGGAAAATTAGTATCTGAAGCACTTAACACATTAGAGATAAGAGACTTACCTTCGAGTGCCAATGAGCAAGCACCCGGTTTTTCGAGAGTTCCCAGCAAGCTTCTCAGTTTTTGAATCTCTTCTTTGTTGAACTCTCCAATGTCTTAGGGACTTTCATCACCCGGTTGAGTAGCAGAAAGATAAGTCTGCCGTTGATTACCTTGCTATCCACCTTTAAAAGGATTCTTAAATGATTAAGAAGTTTTTACCATAGTTGATTAGCCAAATATTATAAAATAGGAAAAATGCAGCCAAAATTTTGGATTTTTTTGGTCATTTGCATGCTTGAATAAGAATATAATAAATTAAATATAAATAAGCATTAACAAAGTTTTGTTTTAAAATGATGGAATTATTTTATAAAAAAATGACTAAAATGGTAAAAAAAAAAAATTAAGTATGAATCTATAAATTATTTTTCTACATCAAGTTAATCAAAGAAAATACCCAATTATAAAAATTGTTGAATATAATGAATTTATAGTGTACAATCTTTCCTTTTTAGTATAGGTCACATTTATGGTAGTTAAGACTCTTAGCCTTGTATATATATATGTTCTTAATTGTAAGTAGACACAATGAATGAGAATCAAGGTTTTCCTCTCTCTCTCTCTTAACATGGTATCAGAGCCAAGGGAGAAAACCTAATTCTTTCCAGTTTCCCCGTGTCATCAATTCCGGGAAACCTTCCTGTGACCGTGTTTCATTCCGGTCACCTTCCCCAGACCCCAAAGCTTTCCGATCGGTCGAATCGTCGTCATAAAACATTCATCGCCGGCGACTTTTCTGGCGAACTTTTCCGGCGACGTCTTTTTCCCACACCGCAAGGAGCGCCTAGAGGAGATCTCCAATTTTTCCCAAAGCACCGAAGCCAGAAAACCACCCACGCGCCGACCACGCATGTTTTTCTGGTCGGAGACTGCATCTCACAAGCCGGTGCATGAGGGCGCGTGAGCCACTTTCCGGTAACGCGCTTCCTTTTCTAGCCTCGCCTGACGCCGACTAGCCACCCTTCATACTTGTTTTTGCCATCTGAGTCCTGCACATGCCTCTTTTGGGGTTCTTTTGTCTCCGCCGGCCCTCCGAACAGTTTTTCCGGCGTCCTCCGACTATTTTTTCTCAACCCCAATCCCTGCACGTGCCTTGGGAAGTGTTCTTCTACCTTTCCGGTGGTGCCACGGTTGTTTTTCTTTTCCATTTGGTCTTTCACACGGGCGATTCTTCGGTTTTTCCTTCTTCAGCCACATCTGAAGCTGTATTAGGGCTCTCTTCGATCCAAATATACTTAATTCTCCAGATAAGTGGATATAGCTACTAAAACTTCCATTGTTTCCTCTGTCATATCTGGATCTCCTATGATTACTTCGGAGAAATTGGTTGGCAGTGAAAATTATCTTTCTTGATCTGCCTCTGTTGAACTTTGGTTTATGGGACAAGGATATGAGGATCACTTGGTTGCACAGGAAGCAGATATCCCTGAGGTTGAGCGCGTACAGTGGAGAAAGATAGATGCCCAGTTATGTAGTGTATTATGGCAATCCGTTGATCCGTTGATCCTTTTTCATCTTCAGGCCTACAAAACTTGTTTTAAATTTTGGACTCAGGTCAAAGGATTATAAACGTATGATATTCAGCGTCTTTATAAGGTGGCTTCTGCTATTATCCATATCAGCCAACAGGACTTGGATCTATCTACTTATATTGGCCAGATTGTCTCTCTTAAGGAGGAGTTCTTGACTGTGATGCCTCTTACTCTTGATGTTGGGGCTCAACAAACACAGCTTGATAAGTTCTTCATGGTTCTTACTCCTATTGGCCTCTGTTCGGATCTTGAGCCTGTCCACGATCAAATTTTTGGTAGTTCATCAGTTCCGTCCTTGGATGATGTGTTTGCTCGCCTCCTTCGTATCTCGTCCACTCAGACTTTGCCATCTGATAGCATTTCAGATTCTTTTGTGTAAGTTTCTCACACTACCTCTCGAGGAGGACGCAGTGGTAACCGAGGTAGAGGCCAACGTCCTCATTGCACCTATTGCAATAAACTTGGCCACACTCGCGATCGTTGCTATCAGTTACATGGACGGCCTCCTCGCACTGCCCATGTGGCCCAGTCCTCTGATTCTCAGCTGCCTCAGCCTCCGAGCTCCTTCGCATCTTAGGCATCTCAAGCTTCTGTTGCCTCTGTTGCCCAGCCTGGTAATGCTTTTGCCTGCCTTACCCACACATCTTCTCTTGGACCCTGGATTCTAGATTCTGGAGCTTCTGATCACCTATCTGGTAATAAGGATCTTTTCTCCTCTATTACTACTACATCTGATTTACCTACTATTACCTTAGCTAATGGTTCTCAAACTGTAGCTAAATGTATTGGTTTGGCCCTTCCTCTGCCTTCTCTACCTCTCACTTCTATCCTTTATACTCCTGAATGTCCTTTTAATTTTATTTCCATCAGCAAAATCACTCGTACTCTTAATTGCTCTATTACCTTTTCTGATAAATTTGTGACCTTGCAGGACCGAAGTACGGGGAAGACGATTGACATAGGACGTGAGTCTCAAGGCCTCTATCACCTCACTTCGGATTCATCTCCTACAGTTTGCATTTCCACTGATACTCCTCTCCTCATTCACAGTCGTTTGGACCACCCTAGTCTCTCCAAGTTCCAGAAGATGGTCTCTCGTTTTTCCACTTCGTCGTCGCTTTCGTGTGAGTCATGTCAGCTTAGGAAACATACTCGTGTCTCGTTCCCAAAGCGTTTGAATAATCGGGCAAAGTCTCCTTTTGAGCTTGTCCACACTGATGTTTAGGGTCCTTGTCGGACTGCGTCTACTTTAAGATTTCGGTATTTTGTCACTTTCATTGATGACTATTCTCGATGTACTTGGTTATTTTTAATGAAAAATCGAGCCGAGTTATTCTCTATTTTCCAAAAATTTTATGCTGAAATCCAGACCCAATTCAATATTTCTATTTGTGTGTTACGCAGTGATAATGCCAGGGAATATTTTTCAGCTCCATTTACTTCATTTATGTCTCATAATGGGATTCTTCATCAGTCTTCTTGTGCTCATACTCCTCAACAAAATGGGGTAGCTGAACGCAAGAATCGACATCTTGTTGAGACAGCTCGTACTATCCTCCTCCATAGTAATGTTCCTTTTCGTTTTTGAGGGGATGCTGTTCTTACCTTTTGTTATTTAATTAATCGTATGCTCTCCTCTGTTTTACATGATCAGATTCCTCATTTCCTTCTCTTCCCTGACCAACCACTTTATTTCCTTCATCCTCGTGTCTTTGGTTGTACTTGTTTTGTTCATATTCTCACTCCTGGACAGGACAAGCTTTCCGCCAAAGCCATGAAGTGCCTCTTCTTGGGATATTCCAGACTTCAGAAAGGTTATTGCTATTATTCCCTTGAGACTCATCAATACTTTATCTCCGCTGATGTCACTTTCTTTGAGGACTCACCATTCTTTTCCACCACTTCTGAGTCTCTTCCTATTTCTGAAGTCTTGCCCCTTCCCATTGTCTTCCCATCTAATGTTGTGCCTCCTCGACCACTTCAGGTTTATCATCGTCGCTCTCGTGTTGCTGCTCCTCTCTCTTTTGCTGAGGCACTTGCTGATTCACTTCCTATCCCTTCGGCTTCTCCTGCCCCGGCTCTGCCTTCTCCTGATGATTTACCCATTGCTATTCGGAAAGGTACTCGCTCTACTCGTAATCCTCATCCTATTTACAATTTTTTGAGTTATCATCGATTATCTTCACCCTATTCTGCTTTTGTTTCTGCCATATCCTCTATTTCTCTTCCAAAGAGCACCCATGAAGCTCTTTCCCATCCAATCTGGCAACAGGCAATGGTGGATGAAATGGATGCTCTACACTCTAATGGCACTTGGGATCTTGTTGTTTTACCCTCTGGTAAATCTACAGTTGGTTGTCGTTGGGTCTATGCAGTTAAGGTTGGTCCTGATGGTTAGGTTGATCGCCTTAAGGCCCGCTTAGTTGCTAAAGGCTATACTCAGGTTTATGGTTCTGATTATGGTGACACATTCTCCCCTGTTACCAAGATTGCTTCTGTCCGCTTGCTTCTCTCCATGGCTGCTATGTGTTCTTGGCCTCTTTATCAGTTGGATATTAAAAATGCCTTCCTTCATGGTGATCTTGCTAAGGAAGTTTATATGGAGCAACCTCCTGGTTTTGTTGCTCAGGGGGAGTCTGGTTTAGTGTGCAGGTTACGCCGTTCTCTATATGACTTGAAACAATCTCCTCGAGCATAGTTTGGTCGTTTTAGTTCTGTTGTTCAAGAGTTTGGCATGCTTCACAATACAGCAGACCATTCAGTTTTCTATCATCATAACTCCTTGGGGCAATGTATTTATCTGGTTGTTTATGTGGACGACATCGTCATTACAGGCAATGATTAGGATGGTATTTAGAAACTAAAGCAACATCTTTTTACCCACTTTCAGACCAAAGACTTGGGGAAACTCAAGTATTTCTTGGGAATTGAGATAGCTCAATCCAGTTCCAGTGTGGTCCTTTCCCAAAAGAAGTATGCTTTAGACATCCTGGAAGAAACTGGTATGTTAGACTGTAAACCGATAGACACACCTATGGATCCAAATGTCAAACTTGTACCAGGACAGGGGGAGCCTTTAAGAGACCCTAGGAGATATCGACGGCTCGTAGGTAAATTGAACTATCTCACTATTACTCATCCAGACATTTCTTTTCCTGTGAGTGTTGTTAGTCAATTCCTACAGTCACCATGTGATAGCCATTGGGATGCCGTAATCCGCATTCTTCGATATATCAAAAGTACACCAGGCCAAGGTGTGTTGTACGAGAACAGAGGTCATACTCAGGTTGTTGGTTACACAGATGCAGATTGGGCTGGCTCACCCACAGATAGACGTTCCACTTCAGGGTACTGTGTTTTTATTGGAGGTAATCTAATATCTTGGAAGAGTAAGAAACAAGATGTAGTGGTCAGATCTAGTGCTAAAGCTGAGTATTGAGCTATGGCTTTGGTAACATGTGAACTCATATGGTTGAGACATCTTCTTCGAGAGTTGAGATTTGGAAAAGATGAACAGATGAAACTCATCTGTGATAACCAGACCGCATTACATATTGCATCCAATCCAGTCTTTCATGAAAGGACCAAACATATTGAAGTTGACTGTTACTTCATTAGAGAGAAGATCGCATCAGGATGTGTTGCTACAAGTTTTGTTAATTCAAATGATCAACTAGCAGACATCTTCACTAAATCTCTCAGGGGTCCTAGGATTAAATACATTTGTAATAAGCTTGGTGCATATGACGTATATGCTCCAGCTTAAGGGGGAGTGTTGAATATAATGAATTTATAGTGTACAATCTTTCCTTTTTAGTATAGGTCACATGTATGGTAGTTAGGACTCCTAGCCTTGTATATATATATGTTTTTAATTGTAAGTAGACACAATGAATGAGAATCAAGGTTTTCTTCTCTCTCTCTCTTAACAAAAATAAAAATAAAAAATAAAAACACTTAATTTTCCATGTACTTCTAAATTTGAGAGTTCTATCGGTAGTGAGACCAGTGGATATTCTTAGTCTTCCATAAATAATATGGTAACAACTAGTTCATTGAAACTAGGCTTATTCCGATGTTGGTCACATTTATCTTAACTTATTATGGCAAAGGAACTTATGACCAATCCATTCCCATGCAAAATTTTGATTAAAGAAAGTGTCTTCGAATAAAAAAATTTAAAAAAAAAAAAAAAATCCTCTACAAAAGTTCTTCTGTTTCTATCAAAATCAAGCCTTTTTGTTTTCCAACAAAATCCTTATGTTACCTTAACACCATTTGTTTTACTATACCGCATTTAAAAATGAGAATAATAGGTGCCATAGACTATGGACTACACCATTTTAAAGAAAAAATATCATTGGTCAACTTCTTATCACTCTTGTATAAGCTCCCACCAATTAACTAAAGCTTGACCTTTGGGGAAAACCTAAGAATCTTAAACTTCTTTGAATGGAAAAAGATCTTCGAAAACTCACTCCAAAAAACTATAAAATGATGTTACAAAGGACTTTCCACCTTAATTAAATCTCTAAATCAATTTGTTTGCACAATTTTTTCTAGCAATCATGTCTTGAATCTAAAGTAGAATCCCCATACCACAAGTTATGACTAAACATAACTCTCCTTCCTCTATCTACTTTGAATCTAATTTTAGGTTGAAATTTTATCCAATCACTTTATGGCTTTCCACAACCTCATCCATATCCCCTTCTTTCCCATACCCATCTAATTTTAGCTTGAAATTTTGTCCAACATCACTTTATGGTTTTGCACAACCTTGCCCCATTCCCTCTTCCTCTCCTAATACCCACACAACCCTTTACTAAACCTACCTAGGATAAACCATTTCAAAAACCTATGTCTCTTCATTGCAAACTTCTAATACCATTTTCTAGGAAGGATCTTATTAGGTAAAGACAAGTCTCCAATGCCTAAAGCACCCTTACTTTTATCCAAACAAATAATTGTCTAATTTAATATATGAGGTTATTGTCTTTATAGTGCAACCCCCATGTAGAAAGTCCCTTTAAAGATTGAAACTTACCCATGATAAGGACCATCACTATCTTAAGAATGGTATCATAAAAACACTTTCCATGTTGGCATAATGTCTTGTTTTTCCCAACCCATAGGGAAAGACATCAACATGCTAATCGTAGTTTCATGCAAAATGTAGAAACTTGCTCAAAAGTTATAATGAAACATATAAGGTGCCATTGACAAAAGATGTTTTTATGACACAATAGGTTAAGAGAATGGGATATTTGTATGGCTTTAATCCTAGAAAATTAGAATGTAAGTTGTGTGATAAGATGCACATTGTGATGTAATGAGCTGCATATAATGGCTATAGTTAATAGAATTGAGCATTTAAGAAGGTGTATTTTGTTGGGACCTTGTGAGAAAGAGGATTACAATCATTATTACCACTCTTATCTTCAAGGAAGGACAACCTTTCTTTTTCCCTAGCATGCCCAATCATCGTCCCCATGACAAACCCTTGAAACACATAGTAAGGTGGTGTGAATGTCTAAATAATTTAAGTCCCTACTAATTGGGTTAAGGGACAAGAAAAATAGAGAGTTCAAGGACATGTAAAACCATTTTTAGAGTCAAAAGGGAAGTCAAATAGATGTTTCCTTGATCAATGACTGTAACTAAAGTTCCATTTACTATGACACAAGCTATAACTATTAAAACGGTTGGAGGAATTTGTCATGTGATCTAAATAACTCCTAAATCTATGGCCAAGGAATTCTAAAAACAGTTTTTTGAAACATTTAAAGTCGGAGGATGCTTATTTGACTTAGAAAAAAATACAATCCTAATTTCTTAAGTATTGCATCTTCTTCATTGAACCTCATGTCCTTGTTTGCAATAGTAGCTATTTCTTGAAAATTTTCCTCCAAATAACCAAGATTTGTTTGTTTTTGCCTTAATTTTTCTTTTCCGGATCTCTCGAGTGTGTCTCGCTCGTCACTTCATTTTAACCCCTTAAACTTTTATGGTGTCATGGCAATCCCACCATTATACTTGGCTTTGAAACAACTAATTTTGACCCATTCAACATGCTGTTTTCTAGCATCACTACTCTATGAATCACCTCTCTAATAACTGAAAATACCTTTCTCATAAAGGGTAACAACACCTTTCCTCAAACATGGACTTGAAATAGTTTTTCTCTTTCTACTTCATTCCATTTTGATTTTCCCAAATCTCTTGAGCAATAGTATGAAGCATATGTCTTGTCATCTCTAGTTGCCTAAACATTCAACAATCTACACATGACCATGGAATTTCTTCATCCTAAGAATTTAACCTAGGATCTTCCTTGCTTGGTTAAAGCTCAAGAAGATGATTCAACTTTCATGTTCCTTTAATAAAGGACTCGATCAATTAGGACCTTAAGTTCTTAAGGTAGTTACTACTATTTAATTTGAAAGGAATTTGAAGGTTGTGATTATCATTGAATAGATTTCTAGCAATAGTTGTTGATCTTGTCTGAACTATGGGAAAGAAGGTTGCACTTGATTCTTCAAACATGGTGGATTAAGAATATCTAACAAATTTTGGTGATTAAAAATTAGATAGGCTTCATTTTCATATTAAAGGTATCTTCTTCCTCCATCCAAAGATTTGTCTAGCCTTAGAATTAAGGAATCATAGGAAATCGTGGATAAGCTACATAAGAACTATACAAGAAACAGAGCTCCCTAATTTACAACCTATGCATCTTATTATATAATTGGTTTTCCTTTTCAATAAGTCTACTTCATGGCAAAAAGTGTATCTTTCCGAAGGTTTCAATTTGTTTCTTATACTTTATTTCTCTTTTATGTCATCTTTCCAATGTTGAACTAGGTTACATAGACCCAAGAAGCTCTAATGTGCTCTTTTCCTTTTTTGTTTTTTGAAAAGACTGAGAAAAATGTTGAAGAGCACGATAAACATTATGGGCTCAAATCCTACAAACTTAAGCTTTTAGGAAAATTGGTAGTTGCACATTCTTTAACTGTTTGTCAATTAATTTTTCCAATTAAATAATTATTTGTGATTAATACACTTCACTAAGAAAATCATTCTCAAGGCTTTCTTTAAGAGAAAAGTGTTGGTTTAGGGGGTGCACTTAGTAGTTCTCTTTAGGAAGCCATTAAAAAGGAATGAGATGTTTTTTCTATCTTTGCGAGTTATTAATATCAAACTAAGTATTTGTTGGATGTTGAGTGAAGGCATATTTAGCCCATCCTAGAGTTGAAGTAGAGACCTCGAGCGTGAAGTAATTGTCATTCCTATGGTCTTATACAATTGGGAGAGAATCATCCTTCCTAAATTTGACATACATTCTCTAATTTATTGGGTTTTCGAAGTGTGCATATTTTTTCTCCTTCCTTCCCATGATATGCCTTTGTGAAATGACGTTAATAAAAAGGAAAATAAATAAATAAAGGCATGATGAAACCATCTTGGTGTAGACCCTTTTTTCAAACCTTCTCTCATTTCAAGACAAAAATAGATATATCTCATTGCATTAATAAAGTATTTTATAAATACATTATTATTTTAAACCAATTAATCATGTTTTTTAATTTTCCTATCATCAAGAAGGGACAAAAAAACCTTCTTGTTTCAACAACTCTAGTGAGCCTCTTAGTAATATCCAAATAGAAGAAAAAAATGAATGGATTTTCTAAGATCCTAAGGACTTTTTTCTTTTTATTTCTTTTGGAAGCAGATGAACAATCTTATGATTTTCATGTTCCTTAAATAGCTTAGACAATGAGTAATATCTAGAAAAGCATTTTAGGAATTGATTCAATTATCTATCTCTATTCGTTTTATTTAAAAAAAGGAATGATCTTAAAGAATTGTTTTATGTTTTAGTTGTCAATCTCTCTTTGATTGATTAATGAGTGATATTTATATTTTTCTTAGGAAGTTTTATGATTAGGGAGTGGAGGTAGTAAAGCATTAATAAGCACCAATGTTAGTGAGTACCAAAGGTATAAGGGTTAATTAGTTGTCACAAAAGCATTATTTTTATTCTAAGGAACTGCTAAATGTGTGAAAGTGTGCTTCGTCTGAGTTCATTTCTTTGTAGAAAGTTTTATGAAGGAAGATTCTTACAATTAATCAATTCAAGAAAATTGGATATATGGAAAAATAGTGAAGAGTTTGCTAATCATCTTCTCTTTTATTTTGATTGATCTTTAGTTCGTGGTCCCTCATTTTTACCCTATATAGAGTTTCCTAGGTCATTTGAATCCAAATTTTGAGTTTTTTTGTGAGTTAGCATGAGAGCATAGGTAGAAAGTGTAGAGAGTAGTTCATTGTGCTCATATGCTAGTATTTTATTTAGGGTTGAAAGCTTATGATGCAAGATCTGAAAATTTCTAGCAATATACTTCTTTCTTATGTTATAGAATAAGGTGGAGAAACCAAAAGATGGCTGGAAAAAAAATAAAAGGAAAAAAAGAAAAAAAAAACTTACAAAAAGGTTCTTAGGCAATCACACTTAAGAGTTTCCTAACAATCACTTTGTGGAAGAATGCAATCATACTCTTAAAGGAAGCAACTTTCTTACTTTGATTAAAATTAATTCCTTCATTAAAGTAAGAATGCAATCATACCAGAAACTTTTATTAAAATTCTCATCTCTTACTTTGAAAGACAACTTTCTTAATTCCTTTGTGTTTACTTGTAAAAATAAGTAAAGACACAAGAAAGGAATGTTATTTAGAAACTAAAGGAAATAGAAACCTTTTTAAGAGAATAATTGGACTAAAAGAAATAAAAACTCAACAAAAATCAACCACTAACTAAAATAGAAGCTTTACTAACTAAAATGGAAAACCAACAAACTAATCATGACATGTCCTAAGATGAATCTAAACCATCATTAGTGCCTCAAATTAGGGCTTAGGCATTGCAACTAGCCTTTCCCCCCTCTCTTGTAGGTCTCTAAAGGATGTTTTCAATGTTGTTCCCCATCAACTTGATTTCTCAAAGTCTTATTGAAGAATTTCTGAATTCCTTTTATTGATATTATTCGGTACACACCATACACATATATATACACAAATGACTGAATAAGAAAATATCAATCTAGCTTGATTCTCTCCTAAAATTAGGAAACTGAATCCTAAGGAAATATCCTAAATGATCTCTCCTTTTTTATTCCTAAAATACTTTCCTAAATTAAAACCCTAACTTTGAATGCCAAATTTCAACACTCCCCCTCAAGCTGGAGAATATATATCATATAATCCCAGCTTGCAAGTTAAGTCTTCGAAGTTAGGCCTAGGTAAAGCTTTGGTGAGGATGTTTGTGGTTTGGTGCTTGGTAGGAACGTAGTTCAATTTAACCGTCTCACTAGTCACATTCTCTGTGATGAAGTGTCTGTCAATCTCAACGTGCTTGGTCCTGTCATGATGCACGGGGTTCTTTGCTATGCTTATAGCTGCCTGATTATCACACATCATCAGAATCGGAGATGAACTCGTTTGTCCCAATTCACTAAGAACCCTTTTTATCCAAATCCCTTCACAGATTCTCTGTGCTAATGCTCTGTACTCAGCTTCTGCACTACTTCTGGCTAGAACTGATTGCTTCTTACTCCTCTAGGTAACAAGATTTCTCTAGACAAAAGAACAGTATCCAGAAGTGGACCGCCTGTCAATGATGTTTCCTGCCTAATCCGCATTTGAGTATACTTTAGTGTCACGATTCTCTGTCTTTCTGAAGAATAGACCTTTCCCTGGTGTCATTTTTAAATATCTAAAAATCCTGTAGACTACTTCCACGTGTTCCTCAGTGGGGCTGTGCATGAATTGACTTACAGCACTCACTGCAAAGCCAATATCTGGCCGAGTGTGTGAGAGATAAATCAAGCGCCCGACGAGTCACTGATATCTCCCCCTGTCTACCGGTGTACTCTATTTCTCGATACCAAGTTTCTTCTGACTATCCATAGGAGTATCAATTGGTTTGCATCCAAGCATACCGGTCTCCTTAAGAAGGTCGAGTATGTATTTTCTTTGAAAAACTACAATTCCCTTCCTTGATCTAGCCACTTCCATACCAAGGAAATATTTCAAATTTCCAAGGTCTTTAACTTCAAACTCTTCTGACAAATACTTCTTCAAATTCTGTAATTCCTCCATATCATTCCCAAATAGAATAATATCATCGACATAGACTATCAATATGGTCATTTTCCCGGCATGAGACTTCTTGACAAATAGAGTATGATCAACCTGACCTTGTTTGTAGCCCAACTTCAAGACTGCCTTTGTGAATCTATCAAACCAGGCTCGGGGAGATTGTTTAAGGCCGTACAAGGATTTTTGGAGTTTGCAAACCTGATTCTTTGCCATACTTCCTTCGAAACCAGGTGGTATTTCCATGTAGACTTCCTCTTCTAAGTCACCATTTAGAAACGCATTTTTTATGTCCAGTTGTTGCAAGCACCAATCTTGATTGACAGCCAATGAGAGAAGAATCCTGATAGTGTTCAGTTTTGCAACAGGAGCAAAAGTCTCCTGATAGTCTATCCCATAGGATTGTGTAAACCCTCTAGCTACCAAACGAGCCTTGAATCTCTCGACTGATCCATCTGCTTTGTATTTTATGGTGAAAATCCACTTGCACCCCACGGGCCTCTTCCCAACCGGCAAATTTGTGATAGTCCATGTCCCATTCTTCTCAAGTGCATCAATCTCATCTTGTACTGCCTTCTTCCATTCTGAAATTTTGAATGCTTCTTGTATTGTGTTGGGAACCTGAGTATCATCAAGAGAAGTAGCAAATGCTTTGTAAGATGGTGATAGCCCTTCATACGTAACATAATTCCCAATTAGATGATCTATACATCTCCTAACACCCTTCCTCAATGCAATCGGCAGAGTAGAATCATCAATGCTAGGAATTAACACCTCTCCAACCCTATCCTCACCTATGTTCTCTTCAGGCAGACTTGAAATGGAGTCAATATATTGGCCACATGTTGGCTGTGATCCGTGCTCTAATTCCTGTCTTTTCCTCCTCCTGATGTAAACTTGTAAGTTCTCATTAGCAAGTTGTGGGGCTATAGGTTCAATAAGCATGGGAGACTGGATGGTCACACGAAAAGGAACATTTGTGGGCTGGGTTGGCTGGACTGATGACGGCATGGGTGTGGACAACTCAATGGGCGCGGATTGGAAGGGATTTGGTGACTCTGAGTGAGAAAAAGGTACAACCTTAAGAAGAGACTCCCAAACTTGATGTTCATTCATGCTCTCCCCCTGAACATGAGATTTGGGATAGAAGAAGACATGTTCAAAGAAAGGGACATCCATGGTGGTGTAAAATCTTTTGTTGGTTGGAGAATAGCATTTGTACCCTTTTTGGGTTGGAGAATACCCTAGGAAAATGCACTTATTGGCTCGAGGAGCAAATTTGCTACGATTTTGAGGATACACATGAACGAATGTCGTGCAACCAAATACTTTGAGTGGTAAATCAGAAGAGGCTGCACGGGTGTGAGGGAATTTTTTTAAGAGAAGTTGACGTGGGGATTGAAAGTGAAGCACTCTGGATGGCATACGGTTAATCAAATAGGTAGCTGTGAGAATGGCTTCCCCTTAAAAATAGTTTGGAACATTAGAGGAAAACATAAGGCACCGGGCAACCTCCAAGAGATGTCTATTCTTGCGTTCGGCCACCCCATTTTGTTGTGGGGTGTCAACGCAATAACTTATGTGGAAAATGCCGTGATTTTGAAGATAAGTACTGAGACTACTAGTAAAATATTCCTTTACATTATCTGACTTGAGGACTTGAATTTTGGAATTGAATTGATTTTAAACCATAAGATTGAAGGTTTGAAAAATGTGCCCGACCTCTGACTTTTCTTTCATAAGGAAAACCCATGTTATCCGTGTATGATCATCAACGAATGTCACAAACCATCGAGTGCCATAAATATTTTTTATCCGTGAGGGACCCTACACATCACTATGTACTAAAGAGAAAACAGTCGAAGGTTTGTATGGGATTTGAGGATATACTGTTCGAGTATGCTTTGCAAACTGACAAATTTCACAATGATAAGATGCTGGATTTTTATTGATAAATAATTTTGGAAACAATTTTGCAAGGTAAACAAAGCTAGGATGACCAAGGCGATAGTGTAACATTATAATCTCACTATCTTTATTGACCTTAGAATTTGACATAGAATTGAAAGACTCTAACATACTCTGAGACTGTACGCAACTTGCTTGAGAGACTTGGTTTGAGAATTGGCCACATGGGAGGAAGTAGAGCCCGGAACACAGTTCAGCACTGCCAATCATCTTCCCCGATTTCAAGTCTTGAAAAACACACGAGTTTGGATAAAATTTAGTAACACATTGGAGATCACGGACCAATTTGCTAATGGACAAAATATTACAATCTAAGTTTGGAACATGAAGGACAGAGTCAAGATACAAGTCTTTAGTAAGTTTTATGGAACTTGTCCCAGCAATTTTTGACTTTGAACCATCAACAATATGGACGGATGAATGACCATTACTTGGCTTGTAATTTTGAAGAATGACAGCATCTCCTGTCATGTGATCAGAAGCACCTGTGTCCACCATCCACGACTTCATTCCTCCTCGATTAGCAATGAAGGCTATCCCGGTAGTACTGCCATTGCCAACTTGGCTTAATAGTTTTTGTAGCATCTCCATCTACTCTTTGTTGAATGGACTCGGTTCGGGAACAGATGTGCTCTTAGAGTTGGCAGCCACGTGTGCTCTGCCATCTCTGTCAGACCGTGGTTTTGGTTTCCAATCAGCCGGTTTGCCATGAAGCTTCCAGCAAGCCTCCTTATAATGGCCTGGTTTCTTACAATAATCACACCAAGGCCTATCCCCGTTTCTGACGATCTCCACCACTACTATTAAATGACCGAGCAGCAAAGGCAGAGGCATCCAATGTTGGGGCAGGTTGCTCTTTGGATCCCATCATCACTTTCTTTCTACTTTCTTCACGTCTAACTTCTGAAAAAGCCTCCCTGAGACTTGGCAGGGGTTTAATGCCCATGATTCGGCCTCTAACATCATCCAATTCCCTGTTTAGTCCTATAAAAAACTTGAACAGTCTCTTTTGTTCCACAATTTGCCTGTATGTTGCTGCATCATCCGAACATTTCCATGAGTGAGTCTCGAATAAGTCAAGTTGCTGCCAATACCTTGTGAGTGTGTTGTAATACTGAGTAACTGACTGCTCTCCTTGGCAAAAATCATGTAAGGCTGATTCAACCTGAAAAAGTTCTGAAGTATTTTCAGAACTTGAGTAAGTTTCTTTGGCTGCATCCCAGATGTCCTTTGCAATCCTAAACAGCAAAAAATTTTCACCTATGTCATTGTTCATGGAATTGATAAGCCATGACATGATCATGCTATTTTCAATCTTCCACTTCCTGAAACCCGGTTCTGTAGTTTCTGGCATGGCTGCTTCTCCAGTGAGGTACTCATCCTTTCCTTTACCGCAAATGAACAGCAACACAGATTGTGACCACTGTAAATAGTTATGGCCATTTAATTTGTGTCCTGTGATGAAAATAGGAGAGGAATCACTGCCACCAAGGTTTGGAATTTCAGAATTGCCCCCTGATTCTGGTGCCGTGACGCTGGATACTTGTGATGATGCCATTCTGTATTTTGTCATGGAGATGAGGAAGACAGCCGGATATGGTTAGAGAGAGAAAATCAGAGATACCGGCCTAATGGAAAAGAAAAAACAACCGTGGCACCACCGAAAAGGTAGAAAAACACTTCCCAAGGCACATGTAGGGATTGGAGTTGAGAAAAAAATAGCCGAAAGACGCCGGAAAACTGTTCGGAGGGCCCGCGGAGGCAAAAGAACCCCAAAAGAGGCACGTGTAGGGCTCAGATGGCAGAATAGATATGAAGGGTGGCTAGTCGGCGTCAGGAGAGGCTGGAGGAGGAAGCGCGTCGCCGGAAAGTGGCTCACGCACCCTCACGCGCCGGCGCGTGAGATGCAATCGCCGGCCGGAAAAACGCGTGTGGCCGGCGGCGCATGGGTGGTTTTCTGGCTTCAGTGCTTTGGGAAAAATTGGAAATCTCCTCCAAGCGCTCATTGAGGTGTGGGAAAAAGACATTGCCGGGAAAGTTCATCGGAAAAGTCACCGACGGTGAATGTTTTCTGACGACAATTCGACCGACCGAAAAGCGTTCTCCCTTAGCTCTGAGAACAGGGACTGATGGCCGGAATGAAAGATGGCCAGAGAGAGAGATGGTCGGATTGAGAGATGGCCAGAGAGACTTGGCTGGAATGAATGATGGCCTGAATAAGAGGCGGCCAGAAGGGATTAGGGTTTCAGAAAACTGGCTCTGATGCCATGAAGAATTTCTGAATTCCTTTTATTGATATTATTCGGTACACACCATACACATATGTATACACATATGTGTATGGTGTGTACCGAATAATATCAATAAAAGGAATTCAGAAATTCTTCACTTATTCTTTTGTTTGAAGGAATTTTTTTTTTCTTCCTTTTTCTGATCGGTAACTCTTTTTTCCTTTTTTTTGACCTTGTTAGGACTTCTATCCCTTCCATAACTCAACCTAATATTAGAAGAGAAAAAAATGCCAAACCTCAAGGTTTCTTCTCTTAAAATTCTCATTGTAGATTTTAGCCGACATTAATCTTCGCTTTGGGCTTTAGGTAATTTTTTTCACTTTGTTGATTTGTCCTTATTTCCTAAAAAGAACCAATGATTCCAATTAGGTGATTGGCATGGACATTGTAGGCATTCTCTTTATATGGAACTTCCTTTTGTACCTAATTTTATTTTTTAGTGCACTACTTTCTTGGATTAAGTCACATTGTTCATCACTAGGTTTCAAGGAAAACTATGTCTCTTAGTTTACATGCATTACTTTCAATTTAATAAATAAAAAAATGCATTATTAAAGGAACATATATCACTAGTGGATTTTGTTTAAGTTGATTAATCCAAGTTGAGATTCTTTGTTGCAAATAAAATTAGAACTCTAACTCCCATAAACTTGGAATAGGAATGTGAAGTTTTTTAAGTTGGTTTACCTAAAATTTGTTCATTCTGAAGTTTATCTTACGTAAGCAACTTAAAGAATTTTAAATAAACCACCTCACCCCATTTTGTGTCTTTAAACCAGGCTGCCTATAGTTCCGCACTAACATATGTTTTTGTGATGTGATTTACTTAAACCTAAGATGAATTTTTTTCCAAGTTTATGCACCCATCGAACCTTTTATCCCCACTGCTTCCAAGGAAAATAAAACATAACAATTATAAAGAAAGAAGAATTACTGACCTGAACTCATGGTTCAGGTATGCTCTGATTCCAAGCCTATTTATTTGCCAACACCAAGTAGAATTGTTATTCAAATTGAACATTGGGTAATTTTGACATGCATTTATGGTTAACTTGGTTTTGTAGTGTTAACCTTGTATTCAAATGTATTGCAATAAAATCAAGTTGCATGATTTAGGTCAACAAAGGGTTGCTCCACCATAAAAAATTTTATTTTAACTCAAAATCATTGTTTGATTGATTATACATTGTAATGGTTGGCAAGTTAAAAACTATAAGATGTTTTATCCATATTTTACCATGAAAAATGGATTCATGCAACTTCACTTATATAGTGGATCTTATGTACAATTTTCTATTTTCTTTGTTCTTATAAGTCGTAAAGTTATATTTTTTTTCTTGTAATGCTCAAAATTAATATTGTTAATATACTTAAGATTAGTGTTGCCAACTATTGTAATCCTATCCATACTATTATCTAATTCATTTTAAGTAGGTGTTTGATTAGGTGTTCAATGAATTTAATTATTCCAATGGATCTTATTGTACAGTTTTTTGTTTTGTTTTCCTCTCCTTTTCTTTTTCCTTTTTCTTGGAAGTAATTTAAGAACAATGGGGGCAACATAGTGAGCTGGTGCAAGTCTTAAGACTCGACAACCCCAAAATGCCAAAAGGAATGGAAGACATGGATGGGTTGGTGAAGGTCTTAAGAATATCAAAGAAGAGCCATGATTAGTTGGAGCAGCATAACAAAATTCTCAATATCATAAGATGCAAACATTTAATGTTGATACAAAGTGAATAAATATTTTTTAAGTTTGTTACAATTTTTTTTTTTTTTTTTTGTATAATTATGTAATTTGTGAAACTATAAAATCAAGTTCTCATTTCTTTTCAGGATAATGGTGGGAGCAAGGACATAAAATGCAAATCAATTTTATCTCCTCCCCACATTTTTTTTTAGCAAATTGGTAGAATTCTATGGATGCATCATTTGATGCACATCTATGTTTAGAATCATAATACAAGTAAAATCAGCAAGGATTTCCACTTTGGATAGAGTATATAAAATATATTTCAATTTTTCTAGAATTAATAAAAAAAAAAATTCATTGTGTCTTTCATGATGAAGATTATTGAGTTGAAAAGATATTAATTATTCACTATGATTTTTCCACTACATAAAACTCTAATTTATAGAGTTACAAGATACGTAAAACAGAAGCTAAAGATATCCTTTTGGTTGACTTGAAATCTAGGAACATAAATATAAATTTAAAAATAAACAACCTAATCAGATAAGATAGTTGTTTAATAAACAAATCTAATATGATCTTTTTTTAAATAATACAAATTTAAACTAATTGAAAAACGTAATCTTTCAACACTTCCCCTTAAGTTGGTGAATAGATATCTATTATTCCCATCTTGTCTGCCAAATCTTCAAAACTTTGTCTGGACAGCCCTTTGGTGAGTATATCTCTTATTTGTTGCGTGGTTGGTACATAAGTCTTGCATATCACTCCATTTTTAATCTTTTCCTTGATGAAATGCTTATCCACCTCTACTTGCTTCATGCGGTCATGGTGAACTGGGTTGTGGGCAATGTAAAATAACAACATTATTATCACAAAAAAGCCTCATAAGTTTCATACTTGTATCTTGAGTTCTTCCAACAGGCTTTTAAGCTAGATCAGCTCTGATGTTCCTTGTGTTAGTGCTCTATATTCAACTCCACACTACTCCAGGCCATAACATCCTGCTTCTTGCTTTTCCATGTGATTAGGTTTCCCCATACAAAAGTGTAGTATCCTATTGTTGACTTTCTATCATCAACAAAACTTGCCTAGTCTGCATCTGCATAAGCCTCCACACCCCTCTTCTCATTTTTGCCAAGGAATAGCCATCTTCCAAGTGTAGTCTTCAGGTATCTCAATATTCTATGCACAACATCCAAATGTTTTTGAGATGGGTCACGCATATACTGACTAACTAAACTCACTACAAAAGCTATGTCAGGTCTTATGTGAGCAAGGTATATTAGTTTTCCAATCAATCTTGGGTATCTCCCCCCATGGATTACTTACTTTCATTCTTAGTTTACCATTTCATTCTATAGGTGTCTCAAATGGTTTGCAACCAAGCATGTCTGTTTCCTTCAATAAGTCAATTATGTATTTCTTTTGTGATATAGAAATCCATTTTTTTGTTCTAGCCACTTCCATGCCCAAGAAGTACCTCAATTGACCTAGATCCTTGATCTCAAATTCTTGTGCTAAAAATCCTTTTAGTCGTGCTAATTCCTTTAAGTCATCTCTCACAAGAATAATATAACCTACATACACTATTAGAATAGCCACTTTCCCATTTTAGAAGTCCTTGAAGAATAATGTATGATTTGTTTGGCCCTAGTTGTACCCATATTTCTTTATAGACTTTGTGAAGCGATCAAACCAAGCTCTTGGTGATTGCTTCAGCCCATAGATAGATTTTCTTCAACCTACATACGTTTCTACCTTCATTACCCCCATGAAATCCTGAGGATAAGCCCATATACACTTCCTCATCAAGTTCCTTATCAAGGAAAGCATTCTTCACATCCATCTGATGAAGTGGCCAATCAAGCTTTGCAGCTAGTGATAATAGTACTCTAATGGTATTGAGCTTAGCAACCGGAGCAAAGGTCTTATTGTAATCCACACCAAAGGTTTTGAGTAAAACCTTTGCCTACTAGTCAAGTCTTGTATCTTTCTATATTGCCATTCAATTTATACTTGATGGTGAACACCCATTTGCAACCCACTGGATATTTCCCTTTTGGTAGCTCCACGATATCTTAAGTATCAGTCTTTTTTAAGGCTTGCATCTCTTCCATAACTATAACTTCTCACTCGGAAAATTTTAAAGCTTCATGAATGCTTGTAGGTACTTTTGCATCTATAATTTTTTCACTTAAAGCCCAATATGATGAAAATATATTGCTATAGGACAAATAGTTGGATATTAGATGCTCCGTGCATGATGTGATACCTTTCCTAATTGCAATTGGCATGTCCAAATCATTTTGTTGTTGCAATATATCTTCTTGTTGATTGCTCAGGAAATCTGAGACTCCTTCACATTTAGGATTTGGTAATGCTCTTGGAGTGTAATAACAAGTACTTCCTGAGAAACTTGATGTTTTGATTTTCACAAATAAACATGGAGCTCGGGTTGGTAATTAAGCTTAGGTAGATATCTTCCTATTTCTAACTTTTTTTTTTTTTATGTATTTTCCATAATTGTTAGTGGCATAATTGACTCAAATAAAGGTTTGGACAGATTTGATGACTCAGTTAAGATTGGAAGAGGAATAGTTGAGAAATCCTAAATACAATCTTCACTTAATTTCTCCCCCTAAAGAGAAGGATTATTTTAGTATTGGTTGGTCCTTAAAGAATGTAGCATCCTTGGTAACAAACAATTTTCTAGTTTTAGGACAATAATACTTGTATCCTTTTTGGCATGGTGAATCTCTGAGGAAAAGGCATTTTGTGGCTTGGGCATCAAGCTTGGTATTAATGGAGGCATGATCAAAGAGAGTGCAACCAAATGTTTTTATGGGAAGATTTTGGATTAATTGTATGTTAGGATAGGTTTGGAGTAGGATTTGTAAGGAAGTTTGAAATTGGAGTACCCTAGAAGACAATTTATAAGATAAGTGACAGTGAGGATGGATTCTCCCTAAAATAACTTAGGGACATTATTTATGAACATTATGGCACGGACAACTTCTAGTAAATGTCTATTTTTTCGTTCAGTTATGCATTTGGCTTAAAAGTCATTGTCTAGTGACATGTTATTAAAAGGGATGATTGAAAAACTTTTGTTGTGAGTGTCATATCACTTAAAAAACCTCAAAAAATAAATTTATAAGGATTCTCTTGGCAAGTAGAAATAATCAAATTGGAAAGAGCTAGCTTGAGTCTCAAATAGCCACAATGTCCAAATTTTAGTACAAAGAAGCATCTTTATCCATTTTCACCAAAACTTGTGCAAGAAGAACAAAGGGATTTCCAATCCAATGTATTCATGCTCATAGAGATCCTACAGAACGCTAAAGTCAATAGGCTCAAAAGGAATAGAGATCACGTTGAGTCATATAATGAGTCTCCAAATCTACATCTATTCTTAAAAAACTTGACATTTCCTTTTAGCCAAATTACCTAATTACTCTTTTAGTAATTAACTAAAAAAGAACTTAGTTGTGGCACTATCTCAAAAACCTAATGACAATAATTGTCAAACAACACCACTCTTAAGAGGATACATGATAAGTTACCTACTTACCATCCCTAAGGGCATACAATTTTACATATACTCATATGGGAAGAGTCGTCTTTTCATTTAAAACAATGTTGCACACACTTATGCAAGAAAGATCATCTTTTTTTATAAAAAAAAAAATATAATGTTTGTCATTTGATCTAATAGCCTAAAGATCATCCTTTTGTTTTTTGAATAATGTTTTGTCATTTGATCCAATAGCCTTCCCTTACACAAGGAAGCATTTTTTAATATCACCAATACCTATACTTTAAAGCATAAGTTGGAAAGATCTATTATTTAATCAACTATTAGTGGTAAACCATTTTTGATAATGAATTCGTAACTGGCATGTGCATGGATAAGAAGTGGTGTTTCTAGTAATTAGAAGGTACTTGATAAGAGCCATGCATGTGACTTCTTAAAGCTTTAATTCAAATGTTTAGCAATTCCACTAATCAAGGACAGGAAGTTCACAAGGGCAACCGCTTGTTCACATACATTATTTTGTTCCCAGGTCTTTTCTTCTTTAAATTGTGATCCAAAACGCTCAAATATAGATGGTCATAGGCTTCTTTGGAGTCCTATTAAGGAGTTTCGTTCCTCTTTGAGAAAGAATCTCATTTGGTGGTTCGAAATTTCATTAAGAATATGCGATTTTTAGCTACACACAATTAAGAGGGAGAAATAGTTTAGTGAAGATTTGTATGTTAGTTTTTGAGCTACATAAATATTGTGAAGATCCTCCCAACCATCAAGGGGATTGCAGTTCTTATGAGTTTAGGGATATATATCTACAGTAGGGAGGTGGAAGGTAATAAGGAGAGGATGAGATGATTATAAAAGTATCGTTTCCTAACCATCACGTCTCTATCTTCGTTTCCTAACCATCACGTCTCTATCCTTGATCTTGAAAGAAATATTCCTTGGATGCTATAGGCCATCTATGGTATCAAGTACAAACGATAAAGCCCATTTGGAATTAGTTGGTTGACATTGTAACGGGAATTTCGGGCCCTTAGACTGTGATAGAAGATTTTAACGTAATGTTGTTGCCCAATGACAAAAAAGGTGGTTCTAACCCTCATTTGTTTCAACTCAACCCCTTCCAAGAGTGCGTCGATGCATGTGGGCTCATTGACTTGGAATTTTGAGGTATCCCCTTTACTTAGCATGTACAACAAGCATTCCAAGTATGCAACTATATTTGAACGCATAGATAAGGTGCTTATTAATGCTAATTGCAAAGCGATGCTTGGCTTAAACCCATTACTTGTGTTAATTTGAACCATGCTCCAATTTGTCTATCTTCTCAATTCAGCAACCAATACTCGTGGAGACCCTTCCATTTCAAAGCCATGTGGCTCACTAGGAAAGATCTATGAGAGGTAGTGGTTGATGTTTGGCTATCATTGTTTGACATAGCCATCTCAAATGATGCAAGGGTCACAGACATATGGGAGAAGTAAAGGGAAAGGGGGAGAGTGCATTGGAGTCCTTGTTTCTCAAAACAATTTCCTAATTGAGAGGCCTTAAAGTGCTACTGCCTTTCCCTTGAAACTTCAAAAGTATACAATGAAGAGGGAGGAGGAAAAAAGATTGATTTGGAAGGATCCGAAGGGCAAAAATTTCTTAGTCAAAGACTTCTACTCTTGTTTGGAACTCTTAGTTTTTGAAAAAAGTTTGATTCTTTACTTAGGAAGTAGTGTGGGGGTGAATTTTGATAATGGATTGGTTAAAAAGAAAATGATAGAAGTTGGCTAATAAATGTCATCTTTCCAAGGTTGAGGAAGAATCACCTAATCATTTCTTCTTCATGATGTTAAATAAGAACTTTGTGACACTTGTTAGTCTCTTTGTTTGAAGTGGAGTAGGTGTTTCCTTCTACAATCAAAGAGACTCATTTAAGTTGGCATGAGACATTTTTGGAAAAGAAGTGTAGAACAAAATGTTGAGTTGTCCAATTGTATGACCGTAAATCTTTGTTGTAAATAAAATATTAAAGCCTAAATACATGATAACTCTGGCCAAGAAGAACCAAAGATAGAGTTACCACGACTTTGTAGTATTCCGGTTTGTCGTCCTCTGAGATCAGTTCTAATATGTTTATTTGTTTATAGATTCAAAGCTAATTCAAATAAATCATAATAAAATATGGATGAAAATTTCCTAAATAAACCTATTTAAATTATAGAGTAATTATTGATTTTTAATTCAATTAATCAAGAATGGGGGTCCACAATCCAACTTCGAGTATAAACCTTTAGGCGAAACAAGGGTATATAATTTAATAGTCTTAAGGTAATCAAAATGCATGGTCTAACGAGATCAACCTGAGTTTCACACCTCAGAGTTGATCTATATCCTAACTTTTAATATTTTTATTCCATTGAATTACCTAATAGATGAATGAACATGAAATCTAGGTTTAGATTTAAGGTTTTTAAGCTTTTACCATTCTATGTAGATTTGCCTTAGGGTAGATAACAATGATAAAACCTTTGATAACTAGAGATCAAGACTTACCAAGAATCTCTAGTATCAAGGAATATGTGATTGTATCATCTCCTAAGTCAAACTAACTTTAAAGGGTACTTTGATCTCAATACTAGTGCCCTAACCTTTCATTCATTCCATTATTAATCCGGTTTCACCCATTGTTTCCCTTGGATCTAACTCTAGGTTTTCATGTTTCAGCCCAAGATGACTTTTTAGCCTCTTGTGGGCATGTCCTCACATACATAGGCCATAAAAGAATAAGAAAGAACCATTTTTGATTTCAAAGAAATTAAAAACAATAATTTATTCAATAATAAAAAGAAGAAAGAAAACAAACCAAGAACAACCTATAAGGTCTTCTTTTCTCCCCCCAAGAATCGTCAAGCCATCTCTACTCCTCAAAATATCAAGAACTCCCTAGAAAAACTAAATATCGAGTTTTTATAGTTTCCACTAAAAAACGTAACAGGTGGCATGTTCCTATTGGCCACTTATTTTACAAATAATTACCTAAAATGACTAAAAAAAAATAATAAAATAGTGATTTCTAGTTGTGTGGAGCCCACTTAGGGCAGATGACGTGCCCAAGATGCAATTCCTGAAGTATAGGAGGTGAACTATCAATGTGGCAGTATGTGAATTCGAAATTGGGGTCATTTCGAATTGGATTTTGAATTCATAAGTTGAATTTCGAAATCATTTCGAAATGGTCTTTTAGCTCTGCACAATTATCTTCAAATGGCCATAACTTCTTCATTTCAACTCTGATTTGCACATCATTTGAAGTGTTGGACTCATGACTTCCCAAGCTTCAAAACGATATATAGTATGTATAAAATGGACTCCAGAAAGTGCTCCGAATTTGTCCTCAAAGTTGGAGTATATGTTATTAGATTTTTGAGTTCTAAATTTCCATGCAACTGAATCTTGCTTCATGCTTCATTTCCCATGTTTTCTTTCCTTCTTTCTTACTCCATAATGGTCATTTCTCATGTTCCAAACTCGTGATATCTGCGTCTTGCCTTTCCTCATGGTCCATGAGTCTTGACTCACTTATTTCCTCATTTAACATTTTCTTTATCTTTCAAAATTTAAAGTGATTCAACTTGCACCTTTTTCTTCCCTTAAACCCGAGATAAATCTCCAAAATACAACTTAAACTCATTTCTAGGGCCTTAGCTTCGATTTAGGTCAAGTTGGGTGATTTGAGTGTCTTTTGGTGCACAAATCATATTGAATATGTGTCATTAGAGCACATATTTTGGCTCCAATCATTGTACTTATTCTAGAAGTTTAATATTTTAACTTAAGCACCCCTTCAACAACTGTGTGGTCTAATTCAAACTTTTGATTTTGAGAGGGTTTAAAAAGATTTGTCATAGAAAATGATTGGAACTAAAAGTGGCATGTTTTAGAAATGAATCAAAATGATATGAGAAATGTAAAACCATGGGAAAAAATTTAGAGGAAAAGGAAACAATTAAAAACATAAAATTGTATTTTGTTGTTAAACTTAGAATAGTCAAGAAAAGATAATTGAGTGTACTATATTATAGGGAAAAATATTGAGGATGCTAAACAAGTCAAATCACATGCCATCCTCATTACTTCCCACCAACTTATCTATCTTGTTTCCGTCCCACATACTTACCTTGCTAGTTGGCTAATGTCTACTGCCTCTAGAAATACACCATAAATCCTTAAAACATAGAGAGAGAAAAACCACATCCCTTAATCAAACAAACAGAAAATCAAAATACAGTTCACACTCTTCTTAGCCTTTTTCACACAAGGCTCTAATTTGGGATTGTCCTCACTTTCTAAATGGATTTAGATTACTAGGGAAAAAAACTATGTTATATTATAAGGAAAAAAATATCAACTATGTTAAACAAGTCAAATCCCTTGTTAACTAGAAATTTGATTTCATTGTCTCATTAAGAAAATTTGGTTATTCAATTCATTATATAACTATAAATAATATCATGTTGAATAACCATTTACCCAAAAGCTTAAGCCATTAAGGAATGGGTGACACCTCTTACATGTGTGACCTAAAACCTACACCTCCAGAGACTATCTTGTCATAGACCAACAAGAAGAATAATTAGATAACATGTTAGACAACCATTTATCTCAAAAGCTGAAGTTATTGGGGGAATTGAGAGATGGCTAACAATACAAAAACTAAAATTAGCCACTAGTGTAATTTAGTCTACCTAATTGATGTAAAGCTTGGGACCAAGCCTCTTTTATGAGTAGTTAAGACAATTTTGAAAGAATTAAGCCAATCGATATATGATTACATCCTCACAACTTGCACTTTAGTTAAGGACTTGTTCCGTTGTTGAAGCGACACTAGTACATGAGTTATAGTGCTTGATTAATATTTGTGATGTAGCAGGACAGTGCCATTTTGGCTGCCACAATAGTGTATGCCATCGCTCAAATGGTGGTGGTCCTCTAGCAAATGTGATTCCATCTTGTGAGTTCACATAACATTAATTGAGTGAAATTTATTTAATAAATTTCACTAATGGATTATACTGGATCCATTCCGTATTAGTGATCTAAAGTTATGGGTGAAACTGCATAAATCCCTGGACAGTTCTCTAACTAGGTAATTAAGTTATTAATGCTTTAATAAATCTGTCTTAGTTCTGATAGTAGTTGCCAAGTAACCTAGTTTTTACTGAGGAAACCCCACCTATTCTCCACACATTTAGCCCAAACATGCCATGACTTAACTTCAACATTTTGCCAAAGCTCCATTCCATTCATAACTACTGTATCTGGGTTATATCTATGTAGTTTTGAGGATTGACTATCATATGGTGGGGGGATCTGCCTTTTTAGTGTCAATTTCCCAAAAATTTTCTAAAAGCAAGGTGTAGGGACTCCCCATTTTTTCATCCTAGACAAGTCCTTTTCTCACCATCTTGGATTGTCAACTTCTGTTGAAACTACACAAGCAAGCAAATTGACATCTCTGGTATTTTTGGTTTCTGCTAGAGTATTTTCTTCCTTGACAGGGACCTTGCTGGTAATCCTACTAGGAGAGCTGTGGAGGTGAGAGCAAAGTGGGAATCATCCCCGGATCAAATTAAGTTGATGAATGCCCATTGGGTAATCTGGGACAGGGAGGGATTGGTGAATTATTAGGGATCACAATGGCTGACACTCGATTGCTGCAACTATCCAATTACCTGATACAGGGAGCCTCAGATACTAGATGTCAATGAAAAAAGTGAGGTCTATGAAAACTTTTGGTGTGTGGTATCACTTGGATTCCTTGCTTGCCTAACAAAAAGAGAATCGGCTTAGTGTGGTGCCAAGAAAATTTTTACCACTTTTGAGTTGTTGCTGCTTCTTGTTGCTTTTGTTTGGAGATCTTTGGCTGTAATTTCTTATCCTTTTTTGGTTAAATTCATATGAATTCTCATCCATTTTAAATTTAATTACTTGATTGTTTCTGAAAAAAATTGTTCGAATAAAGAAAGGAAAAAAGAAATCTCTGTCCCCACTATGAACATTTGTATAATAATAATTAAATGTGCTCTTTCATAGTATAATCTTTCCTGGCATGCCATTCAGTGTATTGTTTGATTCTCTCTTTAACATAACTCAGATATTGTCCTGGACTTAATAATTAAATTGATAGATGAACACATACATTTTGGTACTCAATGGAACTGTGGAGTTGGTGCTATAATCCTGAAAGTAGTTGTTGCATTCTAATTCAGTTCATTGGTACACTCCTAATTCAAAAAGGTCTACATAACTAGTGTTTGTGATTTCAGTTTGGCTAGGATCCTTGCACGTTATCAGAGTCATTTTGAAGCAGAAGGCAATGCCTCTACAGGTGCTAATGAATCAGAGGTAAGCAAATGCTAGTTTTGCCTCTCAATGTTTTTAGCCAGATCCTAAACCAGTTAGAACTTCTTTTACCATTAATTTAGATGACAATAACTACTTCATGTTGGAAATATATACTATCTCACACTATGAAACCAAAAGGCTAAGGCAACCGTTAGTTTCACAGACACATCACTTTGCAGAAGTCATGTAGAGACATCATCATAGAAACAATACTAATCTTACTAAAGTCTGCCTACTCCAGAAACCGTCTGGGATAGTTTAATTTGAATAGAAACCTCTGAACCGCAGGTGGGATTAGAACTCTACTTATGCAAGATGCTTAATTTGTTGATTTGATTGGTATCTGGATAATAATAAACAACTAGGTGACTCTGCCAGTAGACTGTGATTGCGTCATGGGCATGGTTATGGACAACGACCAGGGAATCATGATTGCATCATGAACATATGTGATATCAATAATCGACAACAGACATCTTGTTCTGCCCTAAGGATAACTTCATCCAATTCCTTTTCTTTATTAACATTAGATTGTAGCATCTTTGAAAATAGATATCCCACCCAATTTTCATGAGCTTGAATTCCTCCTCCAACTTGATATTTGTTAGGTTCCCACAGAATAGTATTCAGCTGCTGCGCTCAAAACCTTCATTTAAATATCTGCCCACTGGTAGCAACATCTAAATCTATGCTAGGTAGAACCTTAGAATACAGGGGATAACGACTTAGTAACCTTCAATCACAAGTTCTCATCTGAAAAAGAGCCCCACGCTTGCCAATTTTGCAAGCTGATAGTGATCTAAAACATTCCTTCTAGAGTCTTGCACCAATACTTTCCCAACCAATGTATTGTGTTGATTTAAGTTGGGGCATAACAGAGATTGATACCGCTAATGTAAGATTGACCAACACATGTAACCTATTTGGTCATACAAATTTAACAATGATGATACAAGTCTTACCACTTTTTACTATTTACAGTTGGAAAACAATATACAGGGTATAGTTCCAGTTGTATCGATGTGAATATCGTTGAACAAGCTTTGGCAATAATTATATGGGTCTACAGTAGAAACAGAATAGAATTTCTTGTCATACACATGTGAAATTTGGTTTAAATTTTTTTGCCTGGTCACCCTTTTTGTCTAATATCATATAATACTGATATCATGTATTTGTAACTAATAAAGACTTTTCTCCTCTGTACCACAGAATTGTCACTACGAGTATACAAGAGACTGGACTGAGCTACTGCAGACAGTGCAAAGGCAACAACAAAAACCTCCCTATGTGCTTGTGTGCTTACAAGCTTCATACAATCCTGTAATTTAATTAATCTCATGTTTCCACAGCCAACTTGAAGGGCAAAATGATGAGCAGATGAGCGTGACTGACCTTGTGCAACTAGAGAGAGAACTTGATGCTGCCCTGCTTCAAACCAAATCTAGAAAGGTAACTTCTAAGTTTCTAACAAACTCTTCCTAGTGAAGATCTTAAAATTTTACCTCAATAGCTAAGATCAAAGATGTAGTGCCATGGGCTAACCTGATTTCCACTAGACAATGATGGGTGCTGGAACCTGTTTGATCTTTACTACAGAACTCTTAAAATTCTGCTTCAGTAGTTATCCTATGCATTTTAGTGGACATTGTAACGTAAAAGCTGATGCTATTCTTAACATTGTAAAATAAATTAGGGGCCAATTTGGACTTCAATTTAAGAACAACAGAAGGCAGTAGTCCTACACTACCATGAATCTCAGAAATTTGCCTTTAGTTAATAGTTGTACTGTTTAAGCTCTCAACTTGACACTTTATAATATAGGTTTTTCACATCATTTTTTCTTCCCTTTCTGTCCTCAGAACATAAAAACAAATGTAACATTTTTAATTAGTATATCATACATCTAATTTTTAAAATGTGAGTGGATGTTTCTCAAAATCAAGAGAATCAAAAACTGCCCAGTAATTGATTGTTGGCTCACTCCTTTTTAATGACTTAACTCTCAGTGCTCAACAAGGCTTTACCTGGGAGTGACTTTGAAGGTTTATGATAGAGCGTGATAAACTTGTGGAGGAGTGTCATTCAAGGTAAATTTCAAGGAGGATCAAGTTAGGCTTCTAATGAGGAAAGTGAGTGGTGTAGAGTTTGCCTTTGGAAAGCAATCAGAAAAAGGTGGCAAGAATCACTATCATGAGAGATAGTCCCCAGACAAAACTGTTGGCTGGATGACTGATGTGGGAAGTGTTTGTTGAGACTCTTTTTCAATGCTTTTGATTATACTTCTTGCAGAACTGCTTGGGTGTCACACCTGTGAAAAGGTTGGGGGGTTTAGGGTCATTGATCCCCTTGAGTAGGAGAAGTTTCCATGATATGAAACTTAGCATGGCGTGTGCTTTCTTTCACTACATTCATTATGTCAGTAAGTGAGAATTACTTTGATAAGTTAGTGTGGGCTTGGTGACTTATCTATTAAATCAAATCCCAACTATTAAGCCTGAAAGCTATTTGTTCTTTTCTGGCTAAAGAGATTCACACCTGGGACAACATTTTAAGTTTGTTAATTTATCAAGAAGGTTGTTAGGGGAGATTTTACCAATGAATCAGCTTGGGAATGGGGACTGGTCTCCTACTAGTAAATGCTACCTTGGCAAGCAAGATAAGGAATAATAACATTCTTATTCTTTGGTGGTTCCCTATCCTTAAAGGAGTTGTTGATAGGTTGGCATGAGAGTTTTGTTGGAATAAGCCAAAGATCTTAAAGACCCACCTCTCTTTGCTGGATTAGACACAATTGGAGTCTACGGGCAAAGGCAAGTCCGACTGTGGTAATTAAGAATTTATTCTTACAGTTTGTTCTCTTTTCCTAGCATCTTAGCATCTCTTTGGACTTTTTCGGTTCTTCCCCACTTGATTTTATTGAATTTCTAAGAAAAGGATAGGCACTTGCTTTTCTTGTCTTTTTTTATCCTTTTTTCCCACTTTTGGTTTGCTTTATACACACCCTGTGTACCAGGGTCAGGCCCCTTTCTGTTAGGTGCCTTGTAATATACTTTTCTCATTTGCCTATAAGAAAAGATGATCTTCCTATATTTAAAAGGTCGAGCTGCCTAATCACAGTTTTTAGAATACAACCTAGGCCATTCATTTGACACACTGCTAGTTTTGGGCCTACCATTACGAGTAACTTTTATGCAACTACACACATGTTTGACGAAAACTATCGACTTTATGACAATTTCATGTTTGAGAACTGAAAACTTGAAATTTGATTGAGTTACAACTTATTTATATAAGTAGTATACTAAGGGGAAGAAAAAGGAAATAGGCTTAGGAAATAAAAACAAATTTCTAGTGTTACTTTAACTTGTCTATCTTATTATCAGTATATGGATCTAATTTGATTTGCAGTTCAAATCCCATGGTTTTAATCCATAATCAAATCAGAAAAAATATTCCATGTTTTCCGATACTCCCCCCATCAAAGCTGGTGCATAGATATTATGTGTTCCCAGCTTGTTTATTATAGAATTAAACATGGTGTTTGTGACTCATTTTAGTGAAGACATTTTCTAGTCATTCTGTAGGCATATGTGAGAACAATTGTTAATTGATTTGAGAAGAAATTGGACATCTTATAGGAAACAATGAAAAAATGAAACAAATTAATTTCTAGAAATTAGTCCCAAAAATCATGGGAATTCTAATTCTAACTTCCTAATTTAAATTACTATATACAACTATCAACTTGTCTATTAAGAGGTTGAATACCAACCATTATTTCCTTATTAAAAGGTTGATTAATCAACACTCCCCCTCAAGTTGGTGAATAGATGTTTTCCATTTCAAGCTTGCTAGTAATCATCTAAAAATTTTGACTTGAAAGTCACTTAGGATATTTATCAACTATCTTTTTGTTGAAACACAGGAAGAACAAATGAGGCCACTATCCCTCTTTGATGAAGTGTCCATGAATCTTTGCATGCTTTGTCCAATCATGTTGGATAGGATTATAGGCAATGTTAATGGCCAACCTTTGATCACAGTATAACTTCATTGTTTCTTTCTATTTAATCTTGAGAAAATCGAGAATGATTTTTAACCAAAGAAGTTCACATATTCCTTGTGCCATAACCCTGAATTCTGCCTTTGTGCTTGACTTGCCCATAACACCTTGCTTTTTGCTTCTCCAAGTGACTAGGCTTTCTCCTAGGAATGTGTGGTAACCTAGGATAGATCTTCAGTCTAAAACTGACCCTATCCAGTCTACATCAATGTATGCTTCCAAATTTATGTCCATATTCCTCTTAATCAAAATTCATTTTCTAGAATTGAGTTTCAAATATCTTATAATTTTATAGATTGCCTCTAGATGGCTCTTCTTTGGTGAATGTATGAACTGACTAACCACACTCACAACATAGGCTAAATTAGGCCTAATATTTGACAAGTAAATCAATTTTCCCACTAGCCCTTAGTCCATACCTTGGTCCACTACTGCATCATCCTTGTCATCCACAAGCCTATGATTCTGTTCAATGGGAGTATTGGTTGGCTTACACCCCAACATCTCGATTTTCTTTAGGAGATCAAGAACATATTTTTGTTGTGAAATAAAAATGCCCTTATTCGAATGAGAGACCTCAATACCCAAGAAGTACCTCAGCCTCCTTAGATCTTTAATGTCAAATTCTGCAGCAAGATGTTTTTTAAGCTATTCAATCTTCTAAATCATCCCCAGTCACAACTATATCATCCACATAAACAATTAGAGTTGTGACCTTTCTAGATGTTAAGTACTTGTTAAAGAGAGTTTGATCTCCTTGACTTTATCAGTACTTCATCCTCATCATGACTTTAGCAAATCTCCTAAACAATGCCCTAGGAGATTGCTTAAGCACATATAGCGCCTTCTTTAGTCTACACACAGAATCACTACCAAAGTTGTCATCAAATCCTAGTGGAGCCTCCATATAGACTTCCTCTTCCATATCACTATGTCAGAAGGCATTTTTAACATCAAATTGTTGCAAATACGAAGCAAGATTAGTAGCTAAAGATAATAAGACTTGAAATGTGTTCATATTTGCCATTAGTGCAAAAGTTTCTTGGTAATTCACTCCATAAGTCTAAGTATACCCTCTACCTACGAATCTACTTTTGTATCATTCTAAAGTCCCGTCAGTTTTGTACTTAATAGTGAATACCCACTTACATTTAATTGGTCTTTTCCCTTTAGGAAGTTTTACAACATCCCATGTTTGATTTTTTTCAAGTGCTCTCACTTACTCACTCATGGCATTTTTCTCTCGTGAACCATTTTTGGGATTTCTAAGGGACTTAGGTGACTATGGAAGGCTTTGTGTGAGGGTGACAATTTGTCAAATGAGACAAAGTTGGAAATATGGTGTTTGGTGCATGTTTGGGTGCCTTTTCTAATGGAAATAGACAAATTTAGATAATTAAAGACAAGTTCATCCGCATGCTGCTTTACAAGCTAGTTAACGTGCATGCCTTTTCTAATGGCAATAGGCAAATTTAGATCCTTGAAGACAGGTTCATCCACATGCTTTTATATGGGTTGGTCAATGTGTGGTGAAGAAGGTAAATTAAGAGAAGTAAAAAGTTCAGTACCAAGTGGGTGAGACTTCTTTCTTGAATAGAGTTGTAATAGTGTAGTGATAGTATTGACGGGTATTTTTTCTTCTAATTGTGTCTTAGAGATACCAAGTGGGTGAAAGGGCAAAAAAAGGTCATAGGGTAAGTCAAGATCTGGTGGATTCATTAGAATGGGAGACTTATCTTCTAACAAAGGCTCCCACTGAAGATCAGGTCTAAGGCAAAAGGGTTGCTTTTCCACAAAACATCCATGTATGTGAAGAATGTTTTGGAAGATGGGTGATAAAGTTTGCACCTTTTCTTTGTTGGAGAGTAGTCAATAAAGATACACTTGAAGAGTTCTAGGATCTAGCTTAGTTGTGGTTTTGGTCATGGATATGCATATATGAGATACACCCAAACACTTTAAGGAGGAGTTAGTTGAAACCATTGAAGTCGGGAAAATTTTATGAGAGGATAGCCATTGGGGATCGATGATCCAAGACCTTAGAAGGCATTCTATGTATCAAAAAGACTAGTTTTCCCCTAATAGGACTTAAGGCATATTATTTTGGAATAGTAGGGCTTTTTTTAACTTCTAATCAATGCCTATTTTTTCTTTCTGCAACCTCATTTTGTTTAAATTTGAAACATTGAGCTGAACAGTGGATACTATATGGAAACATAACCCCAAATTTGCAAAAGCTAACCAAAACTTGACTTATAGTGCATCAAGTTGTGAAAGCAACTGGAGTTTATTTGAGCACATAAATATTTAGTACTTTGTTGATTTTTTAATGTATAAAATTAAAAACTTTATTAGTTAATTTGTTATATAGGTTGCAGTAAACATTTATTTGATAAATGTTTACAGATTCCAACCAAGAAGAAGCAACAACTAAATGACTTGGTGTTTGTAAAATACAACCAAGCACATTATGATAGATACAATGTCATTAACCCCATCTTGTTGGTAGATATGGATGAAAGTAATGAGTGATTGGTGGGAGAAAAAGGTGAAAACGACAACTCTATAAATGTGGAGAATAACTTGGTTTTTGAGGACGATGACTTGACATGGGGTGTAGTGGTAAGTACAGCAGTTGTTGGAAATGTGCAGACTTGCACTAGACTTCAAGCAAGATCAAAGAGAGTTTAAAGGGAGTTTTAGTAGATACTACTTCATAACCTGATCTTGAAGAGAAAAAGAGCAATTTTGGGGACATTGAAGAGGGTGATAATAAGATTGGGGACCACCAATCTAATCTAGATAAAAGTTATGGCAATTCTAATTTCAATGATCATTATAGTGATGATACCTAAAGCTTCTTTAGGATGTTCATTCTCTTATTTTGTTTCTTATTTAGATTTTTAGATGTTTAAAAAATTAGAATATACATTTGTACATGATGAATTTCTCTAAACAATATAATTTTTCTTATGTTTAAGGTTTACATAATTATTACTATTTTATTCATTTTATAAGGCATCATAATGGATGAAAATTTAATTGTATTGATTGTTGAAAACAACATTTATATTGGTTAGATATAAAATAGGCATATATATATATATATATGTATCACTTTATCACCTTATTATATAGGCTACCGTCTTATTTTCACCATTTGCCCGAGGATAAAAGGAATCCGATCGGCTTGACATAGTCTTTTGCTTTTGAAAACACTATACCAAACAATTCATATCTTTTATGCTTTTGTGTAGGGACAAGAAGTTGACAATTAATTTAGACATGTGAAATAGATTTAGTGACATACATGTGGCTATAGGTATAGTTCCTTTGGCCAGCAATAGCAGCTAACAATCCATCAACAACTTTGATTTTCTAGTTCTAGAGACAATGACCGTAGATAGTGAAAAAACAAGGTGAATTTCTCATATCTTTTTTGTGGCACTTGAGAGAGTGACCCAAGGACTAGTAAAATCCTTTGAAGCACCAAGGGCAAAAGAATACTTTCTTGATTGTGCTAAATAGCAAGATGCACCACCTTTTCCTAGTTTAGCAATGAAATTCTTAAGCTTATCTATCTCCTCTCTATTCAATCCTTTTATCTCTTGATTGGTGAATGTAGACATGTCTTGACACTTGTTCTCTGAATTGAAGTAAACTTGCCCACCTTTTTCTCCAAGCTTGCCACCTCTTCCATCTCCTCTTCTAAAATATGATGGTTTTCAATGGAATTGTCCAAAGTCTCCTATGTATACTTCAGTTTATTACAATAATTGCACCGAAGTTCATCGTTAAACTCGATTTCCACTCCTATGACCAACAAGAATGGCTCTACCATTATTCAACTTACAAGTTACAAGAGTTGAACTTCCTTAGGAATTATTTTCCAACATAACATTCCTTTGACTTTCTTCTTCTTTTGCAATTGAGAAAACTTCTCCAAATGATGGCAAAGGACTCTTCTCCAAAAACCTGAATTTTCACTTGACCAAATTCTATGCTAAGTCTAGCCAAAAATTTAAATATCCATTTTGGGATTTATAGTCATGTGACTTAAGCCAAAGGTTCTTCATAGTACTATAGTACCCAATCACTGATGAGGTACCTTGCTTTGTGGAATTAATCTTCCCCTTTATCTAAAAGATCTAGGAAACAACTTAAAGCTTGGAGTATGTTTGATGAGCAGCATCTCAAATTCCTTTAATAGCAGCGAGAAATATGTGAGTCCTACTTATCTCCTGTTGCATGAAGTTCCCAATCATCGAGTCTTCTACATCCTAATGAATTTGGGATCATCTTTGCTTGGTTCTAGTCCAAGGAGATGGCTCAGCTTCGTCTCCGCCTCAAGATAGTTGTTTGTCATTTAATTTAAAGGCAGCTTGAAGGTTCTGAATTTGGGATCATCTTTGCTTGGTTCTAGTCCAAGGAGATGGCTCAGCTTTGTCTCCGCCTCAAGATAGTTGTTTGCCATTTAATTTAAAGGCAGCTTGAAGGTTCTGTTAGTCGCCCAATGAGGAGTTTGGTGTTGTGATTACAGTTTGGGTAAACAACAAGGAGTTGACTATGATTTCAGACAGAGCTTCAGTAGAAACTTACTTTTATGGGTTTCTCTCTATTAGGCGATGAAGGCAAAACTCTTTTAAGTTTTTCTCGACACCGAAGGCTGGAAATTTTTTTTTTCATAGAATTATAGTTGTGGCTTTGATACCATTAAAAAAAAATCTCTTATTCATAATCTGTGGAATTACAACACTATGTACAACTTGAAAAAGGAAAGAAAATGATATACAATTCGGAAAAGTAACTAAGATCAAGCAACCCTAGAAAATCAAGAAGAAAATAAAGGATTAACTACCAGAGGAAAGCAAATAAATATTCTACAAATAATATACATAGAAATTCTCACATATTTGTGAGATTTTGTCAACTTTCCCCATAGAATACATTCCATGATTACTAGAAGATATCCACCAGATTCTTCAACAACGTGCATATATTTTCTTATTATCAGTGCATGATATGTTATGTTTGGAATTTCAATACATGGTTGCATGCTCCACCATCATTAGCTGATTGCATCATGAGAATAAACAAATACAATATCTGATGTACTTTTATTTTTTATGCCTACCTCTAGAAGATTACTAATTTGCATAACCTGAACTCACAGCTTATATGGTAGAATTTTATTGTGCTTCTGACTCAATAGTGATTTATACAGAATCAACTAATGATGGAGTCCATAAGGCATCTCCATGAAAAGGTATGCAATTGTTCTGTAATACCTTTTTTTCCCTCATGAAACTTTCTCTGTAAACTCCATTTTGTGCCATGCTATCTTTCAGTAGAATCTTGTAAGATTGTTTTTATCTTTAGCTTCTTGTGAGTCCTTGGGAGTACAGTAAAGCCATGAATTCAATCTTGTTATTTATCAGACCATTTTCATTTTATCAAAAGAAATAAGTCTAAATTCACTAAACTATAATTAGTTGGCTGCTCAGACCACCATGGCTTGATCTTTCCCTAGTACAAGTTTGTTGTCATTACATATGGCTACTTGAGAGACATCTTCCTCCAGTTTCCAGAAAGTCTTAGCTTGATCCTGACTCCCCAAACAAATTTAAGCCAAAAAAAGGGCAGAAAAAAGTAAGAAGGTAGAAGTTTGGCAAAGCACACATACAAGTGACAAACTGTCCCACTATATACAATTTGCCGTGTAAGTCTTAAATTGCTACCTTAGGACATTGCACCCTCTACCTTTTCCATGCCGGAATCATCAAGGTGTTACATCTTTGTGTTCATTTTGAATCATGTGGGTTATATCTTTTCTTTATTTTGGAGCATATGGCAGGAGTAGAGCCAGAGAGCATTTGATGTTCCAGAGCTTTCAGTTCAATCATTCGAAAATTCTCTTATTCAGTCCATCTTTCTTTGGTTTGGAGTTCATTTGCAATGCTGGTTGTCAGACATTGTATGATTTCATTGATCGAGTAGGGCCTCACTAGAGTGGTGTTGGCTCTTATTTTGTTTCTTCTTTTTCAAGCCCTTTGTATGCTTTCTGTGTGCTAGGGGTGTGTCCCCCTTTCTCTGTTTCAGGCCTCTCGGTAAATCCTCTATTTGATCCAAACAGAGGTTATCTGACCCAAGGTCCATGGCCATCTATTTCAATTCCTCTGCCACCAATAGACCTCCTGATATTTTGGAAAGGAGTGATATTTAGTTGTGATCCAGTTTTCAATCACCAAAGCCCACCCCCAAATTTTTGGAATAAGGTTTCCTGCTTTTGATTATGGTGGTCTATACATTGCAGTAGAGCCAGCAAAGTATCAACGAGATATACTTAACAAATACTAGGGTTGTTAAGATGAATAACCCATCACCTGATTGTCGGTGTTCTGATGAATTACCCGTATCTAGACTCAGATACCAGGGTTTCAGGTGAGTTACCCAACACCTGGATACGCACATTCAGAATATAGATATACTTGATATGATTCATATTTAAAGCAAGCTGTAATAGGAGAGAGTGAGTCCATAAATACTACATTGAGTCACTTATTACCCGTATCTAGACTCAGATACCAGGGTTTCAGGTGAGTTACCCAACACCTGGATACACACATTCAGAATATAGATATACTTGATACGATTCATATTTAAAGCAAGCTGAAAAAGGAGAGAGTGCTTCAGTTCATGAATACTACATCAAGCCACTTATTTAAGAAAAATTATTAGGACTAGTTATACAATCGAACACTGATTGGGGAAAATATTAGGATTATGCATACTTCTAGAACCAATAAATATATTACTAAATGCATCCATCCAGACTTGAGCATTTTAAGTTGAATAAAAATCAGAGTGTGTAGATTGAACTGTTACTGCACACCTTGGATTTATTCCATGCATCATTACCATATGAACTACTTCATTGGACAGCTATGTATAATTTTTGTAAGGCAAAATGCAACATCACTCCTGGGCCAAGAATGAGAATCAAAAGAATTTTGGATTGATGTACAGGACAAGCATTGCGGGAAATACCAAAAGTGACACAGTTCTAGATAGTGGATTACATAGTGGGCTGCTTCCATGGTATGGAACATCATGAATGTGAAAATTTTGCCAAAATGGGTACACCTTGACAAATAAAGGGCATGGTATGCTTTCAGATTCATCATTCAGAGATGCGGCTAGGAAATCGTGCAAGCCAATTCATATGAAAGAAATAAACTACGAAACAGCTGATATGTTCATCAATGTAAATCTAAATGAACATGAACCATTAGTATGTCACAACACACCCTCATCTATAGATAAAGAAACAGGCATTCATTGCATAATGTAATGCTTATGAAAAAGCAGCATTGAATAAAGACATACATTTGTTTTGCTCTGCTCTGCTAATGGAGATATATGTATATTTGGTCTCAAACAGGAAAGGATGCTGAGGCAAGAAAAGGAGCTTCTAGAGAAAGAGGTAACCGCTCTCTTCCTTTTCCTGTAGGAAAACATAACACGGTCACTCACACTCACCACGATGTACGCCTTTCTAACAATAACTGATAAAGATAGTGCGTCTAAAAAGTGTGCCAAAAAACACTAGAAAGAAACGAAACCTAAATAATATATGGCTGATGGTGGGTCGATCTTTACACAGATGGAAGCAATGAGGAAGGAGAAGGAAGAAGGCAGGAAGGAGTGTACGATTGGGAACAACCCTGATCCCTTTAACCCGGAAGAGCCCTGTCCTCATCAAAGGACAACCCTTTCCTTGCTTAGAGGGTAGGTTGCGCCCATACCCACCGCCATTGCCACCGCTTAAAAAGGTGTGCTAGGCTTCAGTGGAAGGCCAAGTGTTTGGTGTCTCAACGGCTGATTGCAATGACGTTTTATTACGTGTGTATGTACTATAGTGCCAAGTGGCCGTTCTTGTATCCGCTGAGTCTCTTTATTAGTAATAAGTTTAGTTTAAAAAAACCTATTCGGCCGAATCAAGCAGGAGCTGTATAGCCTGGTGCCCTCTTCCCATTCGACCACTTCCCCACGGGAATGTGATGTGTCAGTTCATGTTGTATTTTATTTACGTGTATCATTTGTAACCAATGAATGGCAATCTCCGTTTAATGTTTTCTCAACCTCTAGCTCGGTCTGGAATTAGTTGACATTTTCCAAGTGCGGTTAAATACGTTGGTTATGATGATTCCTTTATAGGGCAGACCACGGTGCCTTCTGTGGAAAAAATTAGGTTCTGACACCTTTGCTTCAGACAATAATTAACATACGGGAATCTGGGTTGAACGTCGCGCTTGGCCATTAAAATACGTGCCCAGTCTGCCTTTTGAGGCGAATGTTGAACACGGTCTGTTTTATCACTGTCCTCATGCCTTTTTAAATATATATATATATATATATGCTATTAAAAGTGAATTCTTGAAATTATCGTCTTAATCTAGACTTAGAGACTGTGACACAATTCGAGCATAAACTCATGAGAGTCTGATGTATGTTGAGTTGCCGATGGATGAACAGAAAAGGTTGTGGTTTTAGCAGACCTTTTGGGCAACCCACAACTTTGTCTTTGAAGCTCAACAAAGATGATAACAAGTTGAAGACCGTGAATCAAAACATACCACTGCAAATGAGTTTAACAAGTCGACATTATTAATGAGATTATAAAAAGTGATAGGAATATTAATTAGCCCAAAAAGCAAAATTAGGAATTCGTAGCTCCAATACTGAGTCACACGAGTTATCTTAGACTCATCTCATTGAAATGGTAGTTTTACTGTACATTTAATATACACTAGAAATGTGGTTTTTAATTTTAATAGAAGTCCACACTTTTAAAATGTGGTATTAAATTAAAATTTTGGTTATGTTTGGTTCCCAGAAAATTTGAAAGAAAATGTAAGGGAAAGAAAATACAAAGAAAAAGTAGAAGGAAATAAAAAGTAAAGGAAAATAAAAAAATAGATTAAAAGTTGATAAACTATTTTTTTTGTTACTTCAAACTCATTTTATTTATTTTAACTCATTAAATAATTTAAAAATACATAAAATTTTAATTAGTTTTAATTATATTTGATTTTCTTTGATATTTTTCATAGGACAACCAAACATAAAAAAATCATTTTTTTTTTGTATTTTTTTTCTTTCCTTAGTATTTTCCTGGAACAGACTTAACCTAAAAAAATCTACTTTAAATTATAGTTTCATAACATGTTGACCGTTATGATCTACACTTCAACCAATTGTGTCCCACTTTTCATTTATCATTCTTCTAGTGGGAGGTACAATCCTTTTTTCAAAAGTCCAATCATTTTTTCAAGAGCACAATTCTATTTTCACATGTACGCAAAGTACTTTCCATGTGCCATTAAATAGTAGTACATCAAATTTAGTGACTACATCTTGAAAATACGGTTTTATTACACATTTAGAAATCACATCATAGGAGCGTGTTTGGCAATGACTTTTAAGAATGGTTTTTTTGTTCTCTAGAATAAAATACCATAAAAAATGTTTAAAAACCAAAAGCTATTTTATATTTTTTTTTCCTTAAATAAAAAAATAAAGTGTTTTTAAATAAAATCTCTTAGTTATTTTATGTTGGTTTTATTTATTTTCAATTTGTTATTTTAAAAAATAATTATATGAAGATACAAATTAAAAATAAAATATTAAATATAAAAATTATTTTTAAAAATATTAAAAATAGATTAAAAACATTATAAGTTTCCAAACATACTTCTATTTTATAAAACATTAAAAAATAATTTTTCAAATTGTTTTCGACAAGTTTATGATTTCTATTTTTATAAAAGTCGATTTTTTTAAAATGCACTTTAACTTATTTAAGAATTTTTTTAAATAAATAAATAAAGCTACTTTCAACAATAATTTCACAACACATCTATTATAATATGTTGTTTGATCAAAGAAAAATTTTGATCTAAAATTTAACAAATTGTATCATACTTTTCATTTACCTTTTCTTTCAAAAGTAATCCTACCCACATGTCCTTAATTTATTGGATTTATGAAAAAAAAAATTAGTAATTTGTAGATTTAGCTTGAAATTAAAAAAAAAAAAATTAAGTCAAACATAACATTATATCTTATCTAAAACTTACTATTATTTTTTATTCCAAAAAAAAAACAGAAAGTATATCCAACTTAATCAAAGACAATCCAATCGGTTTTGACAATGTTTTGATGGTGTTTTTATTTCATCTCTTCGTAGTGGGCTCAATTAAATTACTATTTTTTTAAGTATTAAATTAATAATCCTAACAAATTAAATTGGATGAGTAATTTAATAATGTAATAACTAAGAAGAAAGACAAAGGAAGGAAAATTCTCATAATAGTGTAGATTAAAAGAAAATATTGTGGTGATTAATTAAGAAATAATGACACAAAATGCTTAGCATATGAAATAGAATTAGATATTCACCAACAATACAAATAAGTAGATACAAGTTCTTTTGCACTTTTCTTGACTAATTCTTTTCATGAAAAAAAAAACCAATAAAATAGTTTTTAAATTACTATTAATTTTATAAAAATAATAATTATTAATAATATTATTATAATAATTTTAATATGTTAATTTAACTTACCTTCCCTCGCATACACTTAATTCTCGATCTAAAAATTTATCAAATATCTTTTTTTATTTTGAATGAAGGGAGGTGAGTGAAAATGATAAAAACCAGTCATTTATTAAATTCCAAACAAATTAGTCAAAAATGAATGTAAATAAATGAAATTAACTCTAATGTTAGTAAGAATAAAATTTTGGAAAAAAAAAAAATAGTTGAGATGTAGTTGTCCCAATAATGCACTTAAAAGTCCACAAACCTTATCATGGTATATGATAATGGAACCCAATGCGTTAGGAGGGTTTTTTTTGGTCAATGAGGCACATTCAAAATATAATTTCAATATTTAATCAGAAAAAACCTATGGCATCAATTTAATATACATGAATTTTACATCTAAGTTATATTTTAAAATATTCATCAATCCAATTTTCTTTAGCCATGTCGGCTTCCATTTTATTATTATTAATTTTTTTAAAATCTTAAAACTATCATTAGTAACTATAGTTTTACCTTTAAATTTAAAACTGTATTTATTAATAAAGTTTTTTTAAATCGATGATTGTGATTTTAAACTACAATTAGTAAGTATAGTTTTAAGGTGAAAAAAATGAAAACAATGACGGAAATTGAAATGGTATTAGCGTATTACTTTAATATATATTTTCAACACAAAATTAAAAAAAAAGTATTATTTTTATTTCAATCTCAAATAAGACCATACACAAATAAATTAGATCATATTTTTTAATAAAAAAATTAATATATAAAATGATGAAATCACATTACAATAATTAGAATATATAACAATAAAATTATATATAAAATGTAAAGTAAGGTACCAAAATGCCATACTCGGCGAAGCTTGAAAACGAGTGTAGGCGACTTCCCTTAAAAGGTCTTAGCAAGGTGGGTGGTATCTTCTACGAAAGAGATTGCTTTGGAGTATAAAACTGAATCAATTATGACACTCCACTGTACAAATCGTCGGTTGTATCTATAAATATTATTTATTGTGCTTTAAAGTTCGGCCTCATCATTGAATTTATCGGTTCTTGTGAAGGTTAAATCATTATGAAAGGATTGATGTAATAAATATATAATTTATATTTTATTAAAATTAAAAATAATTTTTAAAAATTAATATATTTATATAATTTAATTTAAAATTTTTATTTTTTTATTAGATCTATTAATATTTTAAATTTTGTTAAATAAAATGTATATAATATTTAAATACGATGATATATGATGAGAATGAAACAAAATTTATATCATGTAAATATATATATATATATGGGGTGAATTGCCTCGTATAAGTCAAGTTTGGTGTCCTGTTTTTAAAACATTGATATTTAAGGTGTTTGTTTTTTTAAAATAGTGATGTTTTTAAAATGATTAAATTAACATTTTTTAATAACATTTTCATTAGAATGCTTTTCAAGAAAATTACTTAATATTTAGATATTATCTAAAAAAATATTTTGACGATATTTTTGGTAATATATCATATAATAAAAAGAAAATTTAAAAAAATTATCTATCAACTCACTCATTTCAATTTATTTTTAAAATTTTTAATAATTTATTAAAAAAAAACACAATGTCTCTCTTAAAATTACTTTTAAATGTCAAACAATTTTTAGAAAATGATTTGTAAAAATGTGAAAATGCAAATATTTTTAAAAAATTAAAAATGAAAATAATTTAATATAAAATAAAAAATTAATATTTTTTTTAAAATAAAATTTTATTATTTAACATTGATTTTCAATGATATAAGGTAAACTATTCATCCTATATAAAAGCTATTATATTTTATTAAAATTATTATAAAAAGGGGATTTTTATTTATTTTTGTTTATATAAAGTAATTAGCAGCAGCCATCGTGGTGATAATTTGAAAGAAGTGGGTGACCAATCATTCTGCAGTGGGACCTTAGTGCTCCGTCATTATGCTGCAGTCCTGGTTTATTGTATGTTTCAATCAATAAAAAGAAGCCAATAATGCATTAATTTATAGACTCCCATCATATTCCCCACTCCAATTCAATAATTTTAAAATAAATAAAAAGGGAATGAACGAAGAAGAAAAGAGCGTTTGGGTTGGTGGGGACCGTGGGGTGTCCGGTCAATCATTTCATTCAAAACTTCTCCATGTGATACTCGTGAATTTTATTATTTACGAGCTTTGACTTCTTTCGCAAATTCATTGTGGTGTCACTTTCCTAAATCTTTTATTTTTTACAAATTTTATGAAAATAGATTTATAATTCTCCATTAAATTTGATGAAGAAATTGAAGACTCAAAAGTTCTCTTGAAGTTCGGAGCCTCGCCTATAAATAGAGCCTCAAATTTCTTCATTAGGCAGAGTTGGGAAGAGAGCTTAAAGAGTGGAAAAAATTTAGAAAGTGCAAAAATTTGATAGTTCAAAAAATTTTTCTCTTATAATTTTCTTCTCTCAGTCTATTGTATTCATCAATCTGAGTCATCTCTTTGCTGTCAATCAGCCTGTAATCATCAACTCTCTATAATCAAGGTATATTTTCAATAAACAAAATTTTAAGGGAATGAATGAAGAAGAAATGAGTGTTTGGGTTGGTGGGGTGTCCGATCAATCATTTCATTCAAAACTTCTACATGTGATGCTCGTGAATTTTATTATTTACGAGCTTTGACTTCTTTGGCAAATTCATTGCGATGTCACTTTCCTAAATTTTTTATTATTTATTTATTTATTTATTTATTACAAATTTTATGAAAATAGATTTATAATTCTCCATTAAATTTGATGAAGATTTGTTCAATACCCCATCGATTAGTTTTTATTAAAAAGAAAAAAATTAAAATTTAAGGGTAGAAGAAAAGTAGAGTTCGTTTTGTGGGTGGGTATTTTTAGAAAACGCTTTTAATTTAAAAAATATTTTTAAAAAATTAAATTAAATTTAAAAGAAAAAACTAAAAAATCATTTATAATATTAAAAAAACAAAATAAAAAACATTTTTAACTTAAAAAGTGTTTTTTTTTAAATAAGCTGTTTGACAAAATTTTAAAAATTTTAAAAAAATATTTATAGTGTTAAAAAAACACTTACAATGTTTACAAACTCAAATATGAAAAATCATTTTTTGGGATTTATTCTCTACAAATATTTTTTATATTTTCAATTATAAAAAATAATTTATATTATTGCATATTTTTAAAAAAATATTTTGTTTAATTAATTATTAATTAAAGACAAAGGGTATAAACAAGGATAGAAAAAGTTATTTATCTTAAGCGATATGTTTACAGGGTATTTTTCTAAAAATGTTTTAAAATTAATTATTAATAAAGATAAAGGGTATAAATAAGGAAAATTATTTACTAAAATAATGAATGAATTACCAAAAAAAACAAAATCGGTTGGGCTTAAATCCTGTAGCCGTATGAAACCAAAACAAGAAAACGTAATAAATCATGAAAATAACAAAAACAATGTCTGGGAAAATATCATGTCTCCAGAAGATAAGGTCCACGTCATCTGGGCCCACGCTCCATTCTCATCTGTTAACCGTGTGCAACACACGATCCCTTTGCACGCGTGGGCCTCTAAAGTCCACTATTGGACCAACCTCTTTTTATCCTTAATAATATATATATATATATATTTACTTATTCATTTATTTATATTTAATTTTCAGGCAATGCCGCAGTCCATTATTTTCTCCTAACCCAAACAATAGAAAGAAAGCCCTCCAAAATTCTAATATTCCCAGATTTCTCTCATTCTTTCTCATCAATTCCCGAGAAACAAACAAACAAAGTCTCCTTATCGCAACTCTCCACATGTTGCCTAATGTAATTATTATATATACGTATATTTGATAGCCAGAATCTCTGAGTTTATCCACTTGCCTCGTTTCTAGCACTGCAATTCCAAAATTTCTAGCATTTTATCGGTTTAGGGTTTCGCGTTTTTCTTCTTGGGAGAGATGAGAAGGCAGCAGGATCAGCAATCTAGGGTTTTCTATGAGCTCTCTGCTCTTGTTCTCAATCTACTGCGATCTCCGCCCTCGCCGGCACCGTTTTCGGAGCACTCACCGGAGGTGTACACGTCGAGGCGGCCGACGACCACGCAGATCTCTCCGGCCGGGTTCGCGTCGCTGCTTCTGGGAATTTCGCTGGCTTTGATGCTCTGTGGGTCGGTCACGTTCTTTATTGGATTCATCTTGATGCCCTGGGTTCTTGGGTTGGTCATGGTCTTCTATTTTGTCGGAATTGTTTCGAATCTATCGGTGTTGGGCCGGGCGATTATTTGTCAGGCCACCGCTCCGGCCAAGCCGCGGAAGGAGATTCCAGGTAAGGGTTTGGATGATCATCCCCGGGTTGTGTTGCCTCGTCCTTTTTTTTTTTTTCAAATACAATTTGGTGATTAATTTGGTTTTATACTGTTACCTTTTATGTTTGTTTCTTGAGAAATCTTATCTGAGATTCTTAGATAGGATGCCTGGGGTCAACAGTTTCAATGAATCTCTCAAGCAGTTTATTCAGGTTTTTTCTGCGATGAAATCATGATGGAGATTAATTATTCTTGAGCTTAGGGCCAACTATTACTTTGAATGGTTTGAGGGTTTTAATTTATTTTTTCCTTGCATTTTAACTACTTTTTGCAGATTGAATCATACTTTTTAGATGCATATGAAGAAAGTACTAAATTTTGAAAACTTTCATATGTATTTTACGTGTGATACACTCACACGCAAAATAAATCCATATATATATAGAAGGGGAGGGAAATATGGTATGCCAATGTTTAAAAAATTTGAGTGGCTGAAATTTCCTGTCTCCGTTTTTGTCGGTGGGCATGGAAAAGAGGAAAAAAATGGACATTTTCAATATTTTCTCCATCTTTTAGTTGATTTTGCAAGAAAGGAATAAAGGAAAAGAAATTTGGGAAAATTTTTATACTCCTTCTCAAGATTTTCCTCCTGGAATGTACTCATCAACTTTGAGGTTTTAAAAAAAAAACGAAAAAAATATTTTCCACAACCCCGGCTTTAGATTTCTTTCCTACTATGGTTAGTTTACTGTCATTCCTTAATTTATAATTTGTCTCCTAAATCAATTGGATTGTGGGCTATGGTTCATACCTGAGGGTATGAGGTGCCTTTGGGGCAAAATTGCCATACTTCCAGCTCACCTTTCTGACCAATAAAAATAGGGGAATTGTTGTTACACAAATGAGACTTGTAAAATTGCTTTGAAATTTATTTTCATTTTTTTAATCAATGTATTTAGAGTTCTAAAAGTTCATTGGGGATCCACTTTACATCATAGGTTGTCTTGATTGGTATTTAACCAAACATTGTTAATAAAATCCAAATAAGCAATTTGAATTAATGACTGATCAATCTTTTCTATTCAGTGCATGCCTAGATTTTTGGTCAAATATATGGACTCTCTTTGGTAGAGCTCACTTCTTTTTGCCTGTGCATACACTCACTTTAGACTCCTGTGTAAATTGTATGTGGCTCTTAATTTTATTTATTTATTTATTTATTTTTGGGGGGAGAGATTCTATCACAAGAGATAGGTGATAAATTCTTTCTTCTTTTTTCTTTTTTTTTTTTTTTTTTTTTTTTTTTTTTTTTTTAATTTAAGACAGTATATGATACAAGGCACATCTAAATATGTTGCCCATGCACTATATTGTGATAAAATTTCTAATGAATTGACATTGGTTGCACCTTTTAATTGAACAACATGTAATATATTGGTACAGTTCAAAATCTTGCTTTTGCATTGGAACCTAAAATTGGTAGGGAACAACTTATTGTTCATTGTTAGTCAGACAGTAAATCAAAGAAATCTTATTATATGGGACTGACATTTATAGGTTGAGATCTATAATGAGGATTGCCAAGAAAAGGGAAATTATAAAATGATAGTTGTTGCATTGGGAAAATCATACTGAGCTTTAGGTGTATCAAAGAAAGTTGTTGATGGAAGTTTTATTAAACTTTTTAAGGAACGGAACTGGGCGTGGCCCAAAAATAGGGAATTTAGCCAGTGGGATTGGACTGTTCGAGTGGTTAGGTTGTTAGCTAAGCTGTAAATTTTCCCAATTTATGGTAATCTAACAACCTACCCATGAGTAGCTGAAGCTAGTTTGTTATCTATCTATAAATGTGCTAAACTTTCACTTACATTGAAATTGGCTAGAGGGTTGTCATACTTATTTAAAATGTCAATTATCCATTGCATTAATGTCACAAAACCTACCAAAAGAAACAAGTGTAATTAGCACCACGTGGCATGCATGGGAACATAAGGAATCTAAACATTGTGGTGGCAAACTAGAAATATGGCATGCATGTGAAACATGCCAGGGGAACAAATCCTACTTTCAGCATCATGTAGTAAAGATGCATAATACGATGCTGGCAATTAGTTGAGAAATTTTATTTTACATTTACCATTATCTTGACATTGAACCAGAAAAGGAAATGGAGTGATGAGATCATACAAGTTATGGTAGTGTTTTTGTTTTGTTTTGTTTTGTTTTTTGTTTCGTTTTGTTTTGTTTTGTTGTGTGATGTTGTTGTCATTCCTTTAGAAATCTTGAGGCATACTAATGGACTGGCTTGATTAGGATCATGGATCTCTATTTAGGTTAGCCCCTATCTTAATCAAGCTCAAACATGTTCATCAAGGTCAGGTCAAGTCATTCATGAATAGGACTACTTAATACCGAGTCCGGATTGGGTGTGCTTGAATTGGATTCAAGTTTCATGACCTAAGCTTGAGCAGCCTAATATTCTAACCTGTAGATGGATCTTCCCCCTGGAAAGATCACGTATTTACACATCTTGAAAGCCATGATATAAATAGATTTAGCATTTTCGAATGAAGGGTAGCACATGCAAACTTGTTCTTGCCTGAATCAATTGTAGCGCTCTTAACAACTTTCCTTGGGTGACTATCTATTATGAAATGTACAACAGAAACTTGTTGAAAGGTGTGGTGATCATCTCTGCAACCTTCTCTCATGTATGTATGGTGTTCTATGGGAACAGTGTACCTATTTCACATGGATGGAAATTAAATTTAGTGTTTATTCTTATGGTTGTTAATCCATATTCTAGGAGGTTTCTCTGATCACACTTTTTTCCCTCTTTTAAAATTTCCATTGCTGCAGCCTGGAAACTTTTGTGAAGAGAAAAGTTGGTTTGAGGAGCAGCTGGAGATGAGCTAGCCGCACTGCTGTTCTTGTGATTGGTGCTGCCTCCAGCAATTTACGAAAGGGAGGAATGTACTGAGCATTTCCAAGTATTTGATGCAAGAACTGTGGATAAGTGTTCTTTAAGATGCTACTGAAACATGTGGGGATATACGCCTTCTTAATCATCAAGTAGAAAAGGCGAATATTTAAGGGTCTTTTTTATCTTTTGAGGAACTAATATCTAATTAGTTCTTGGGAAACAGGGAGGGGCTGTTCTGTTATATTCTATTTCATCTCTATTGATCAAGTTGTTATCTTTTTATGTTGTTGGATTTGTAAAAGTAAAGTTGTTAGGCATTACAATACGTATTTTGCGGTTTCTTGGAGCAGCTTTTGTTTGAAAAGAAGAACAATCCTGAATGAAAATAGAATAATTTGGTATATGCACTCCCCTCTTGAACAAAGAAAAGAGCAGAAGGGAAATCAACGAGAAAGAAGGCAATTTGGTATATGTCCCATTTGTTACAAATAAAGGAGAGTGAAACAACCGTCAGTTAAGGACACTAATTAGCAAATAAAAAAGGAATTACTAAGTGGTCCCAAGGGTTCCTTCTAGGACGGCAGAAAGGTCCAACCTCTTTGGACTTTTCCTTCTAAAGTGGGTTTGTAGCTATTATACTTGGTTTTTGGTTTTTGTTTTCTACTTGTATATATATAATGTATATGTCATTTTCATTTCGCATCCTTTTTATAGTTATTAATATACATATTCAATAAAAAAAAGAATTATTAAGAAAAAAGACAAAGCATTAATAAAAATTAGTTTAGGAAATTAAAAATTCAAAATAAATGAAATGAATTTGGTGTGAGGTGTAACATATAAAAATAACTACGTAATTGATTTTTTTTAATTTTTTTAAACTCAAACATAGCCAAAAGATGCAAATAATTTCATCCCATTGGCGATGCTGAGGCAGCTTCTTCTTCAACTTAAAAGTTAAAACCTCAAAATATTACGTAAAACATTTTGCTAAAAATTAAAATTAAAAGGGAAACATGTCACAAATTCCTGAAGACGTGGAATCTCCGATCCCATAGTCGTTACACAAAAGAAATGGTTTTTAGATGAAACAGAGCCACCAGAAGCAGAAAAAGAAGCAGAAGCAGGGTACAGAAGTAATTGTACATGTAGTGAATGGAAGGGTGTTCGTCTATCCGCCGGAGTTGGTGTAGATGTGAACTCCGAGAACAATCAGGAAGATGGTGAGGACTACGAGGTAGATAACGGTGTGAACCAGAATGGAGAGGCCACTTGTGCTCATGTTCCCGAACTCCACCAGTCTCCCTTTTGCAGGTATCTGAAACAGCAGCCCAGGCGTCAGCAGCACAAACAGCACCGTTGCTACAATCACTGGTCCCCAGTCTGCCATCTTTCTTCTCAGATCAAATGATCAATGCCCCTCTCTCTTTTTCTCTTCTCTCCCCCACCCTCAGATCTCAATTGTGATTTAAAATCGATGAAGAGATGATAAGAAGGGGTGTTGAGTCAATGGGATGGGGTGGGTGTGAAGTCATGTGGTTCTGTTTACCGCTTGTGATATGCCATCACCCACCTCAGATGGCACTTTCCTCCAATTCAACCCATCCTCTACTGTGTCAAATTATATTTTTTCTAGACTCGTGTCCTTTTCCCTTGTTTTCATTCTAATTAAACGAGCATTTTCTCGCGTAGAATCTTTTTGCTCATCATGGGTTTTCTATTATAAGTATTATGATATTGAGGCTTCCCACCTAATCCATTCAGCGTGTATTGAAAAAATTGAATATTAAGTTTCATTTTTATTTATTTCAATATTCATATTCTCATCCAACAACTTAAATTTGACTTTCTATATTTATATTCTTATCTAGACAACTTAAATTTGACTGTATGCCTTCAATAACCCAAATAGCATCTTCCATTTGATGCCCTAAAATTTTTGTGTCATATTAAATTAATTTACCTCTTGAAAGTTTGGTAGTTGTTTTGTTTTCTGATTTTTATTTTTTATAGAGTAAAAATTTGTTTATAACCTAATATATTTTAATTTTTAATATTTTTAAAAATAAATTTTATATCTAGTATTTTATTTTTAATTATTTATATTATTATTTTTTTAGAACAATTCACAAAAAATAAGTAAAAATAATTAAAAGATATTATCTTACTCTGTTTTTTTGTTTTAAAATGATTTTTTTATTATCAAACTTAGAAGAATAGAAAATTATTATGAAAACAGTTCCAAACAAACCCTTAAAAGGAAGATATATACGCTAATTTACAGGTTTCAAAAGAATAATACCCAACACCAACACCAAGTAAATCTGATTGAAATTTCAATTGGTATTCTGGGTCTTTGTCTAAATTAGGAATTTCTTAGCAACAACCCCTGGCCCTGGGTACTGAAGGAACTGCTAAAGCTCAGGGGAAGACACAGCCCCAGGGGCTTCCTCAACCTCAACTCCTCTTTCCCAAGGTTAAAGCAGTTCAAATTAATTAATTTTAATTATATTTGTTAATTAATTTTAATTATATTTGATTTTTATGACAAAACTATTTTTTTAATAATTTTTTTTTTTAACTTTCCTGCAACAACCATGGAAGAAAGAAAGGGAAATAAAAGGAGAAATAAGGCAATTTGGCATGTCCCTTTTGTTACAAATAAAATAAAACAAAATAAGGAGATGTTTGGTGCTCAGATTTTGCTTTGCTCTTAAGAAATTGAATGCTTGAAGGAGAAGGGACTGGCATGGGGAAGCCTTACAGCTATTGATGGGAGATTTGAAAATTTTACAAATATTTTTTTAAAGGATCATCTTTCAATTTCAATTGTTCGTTGAAAAATCCAAATCATGTGCTAAAAATGTTAATACTACTTCCTGTCAAGTAATAGGAAGCTGATAACCAAATAAATAAGGAAATTTTTTATTTTTATGTTTGATTTTATTATTAAGAAAAGGAAAATTCTCATAAATTCCCGGAAAATAGTTTGTAAGAAATTAGAATCCGATCTAAGAGGCAATCTGGATTTCCCATGGATGCAGGAAGATGCAAGATTCTTCTCTCTAATCTATAGGTTTTCATACTAAGAAATTTGTTAGATCAACTGAGCGAATTAGAGCGACCAGAAACAGAAAAAGAGGCAATTGGATCTGCAGAAAAGAAAGTTACATTAAAAGGAGGAGAGAGTACAGAATCAAGCAGCCGAGGCTGCTGCTACATGTATACATACTGAATCAAATGGTTTTTGACTATCCGGAGCCGGAGTAGATGTGAACGCTGACAGCGATGACGAAAATGGTAACGAGAGCAAAGTAGATAACGGCGTGAACCAGAATGGAGAGGCCGCTTGTGCTCATGTTCCCGAACTCCACCACTCTCCCTCTCCCCGGGATCTGACACAGCAGCCCTGGCGTCAACAGTACGAACAACACTGTCGCTACCACCACTGGTCCCCAGTCTGTCATCGTCCTTCTCAGATCAGGATCTTTCTCCCTTTCTCCCTTTCTCTCTTTTTCTCTCCTCTCACTCTCTATCCCCACTCCGGTCTCAATCCGCTTTGAGAAATTAGCGAAGAATTGATGAGATGGGGCCTTGACTCATGGGCCAGTGTGGGAAAATTTTGTGCCTTTGCATACTTTTTGTGAGTCTGTGACAGATGCCACCAGGCCCACCACCCAACCTCAGACGTGGCAGCTTCCTCAGCCCAACTCCCCCTCCGCTGTCATCCTTGGTATCATAATTCACCACTTTTATCAAATTAAAATTTATTCTTTTGCCTTTTTTTTTCTTTGTTTTTATTCTAATTAAATGAATATTTTCTCGCTCGAGTCCTTTGCTTCCCAAGGAAGTAAAATTTATGTTCAGATCTTTTCCACAAATTTCCAAAAGAATCATGATATGGAGTCTTATTATAGTATCGATTTGATGCATACCCAAACACGGTTTCCATTCCATTTTTCATTTTATCGCATGTACTTTATGTTTTATTACTTTATACCAAAGTTTGGCTTCATTTGTCTCTCGTTTATTTGTACTTTAATTCTCACATTCATATCCTCATTCGACTATCTTCATTCATTCATTTCTACCTCGGTTCTAATAACTCAAATCAGATCTTTGATAGGTATTGATTTGATGCCTGCAATAGTAATTTACTTGTTGGAAGAGCGAAACCTCCTCAGAAGCCTCAAGAAAGACATATGCTGCTAAGTTATATTGAAATTTCAATTGGTGTTATGGGTTCATTCTTTTCAGTGTTGGAGGCTAGCAACAACTATTAGGTATGAAGAACAGTTCAAGCTTAGTGAAGACAAAATCCCAGGGGCTTCCTCAACCTCAACTCCTCTTTTCTAAGCTCAAAGCAGTTCAAGTTTACCCGAAAATGTAAGGAGAGCAGCTGAGTTCTCCAGCTAGAACCCATCTGAAGAAAGGCACACCATGATGAGTTGATCATTGGGTAGTCTTCAAGATTGGCTTTATCCTTCCCAAGTGAAAACCGTTCTAGAGGAGGACTCTATCAGACTATCACTAATCCTCACTGAAGTAAAACCTTCTCGCTGATCCATGATCTTTTTATGATCACATGACTGAGTGATGAAAGAAAAAGAATTACAAGGGCCCAAATTCCAAAACATATTATAACACAAAATTAAGAGGATATAAGCCGCCTACTCAATGGAAAATCACAAGCAGAGCTTCTCAAACTAATCCTATAGAGCTCTGATGATTATCTTTAAGGGGGGTGGGATGTTTGTAAGGGTCAGCCTTGGCAAATACAAGCAGAAAATTCAGGGTATTGGGTGGAAATGGTCTTAGAAAACATTCTACAAACTCATTCTACCAAAGTCTTTGATGATAAAGAGAAGATAGCAGGGAAACTTTCTATTGTTTTCTGTAGATCTAGTTTTTCTTAACACCAAAAGGAAGCATTAGTTTAGTAAAGACTTTCACTTTGACAAAAAGAAAGTTACGTTTATCTAGACCATTATGATTCAACAGCTCCTGGATGATTGAGCTTGTTTAACTTGGATAGTTTTTCAAATGTTCCAAGGCATCAAAATCCCACTTAATCGCTACTGCAACAACCAAACCAAACTGCCAGTATACAGACACAAAGAATAAGGATTACTTAGTAAGTACCCAAGTCTCAGAATGGAAGAACTGAACCATGGGTGGTTTGGAGACTACTTGGCATTTACCTTAAAATTAAGCTACTTTAAATGTAAAGCAAGGCCACATCTATAAGCGACAAGCATATCTGTCATATGCCACATCCTACTCTTTGGGGAAAATGGCCGAAACTGAATTCCTCTCCGAGACTTCTTGCAGTTTCTCTCCTTTCCTAGAAGGAGAACCCACGACAGTCACAATCTCCTAGCATAGAATCCTCAAAGTACCACTCAACAACTATATATGAAGTAAGCTAAGCAACTAATGAAGCAAGCATTGAAGAACCCTCATGGAGAAGCTCTCAGCCAAGACCTACATAATGAAGTAGGCTAAACAAAAAATGAAGCAAGCATGGAAGGGCCATCGCCAAGTTGCCTAGAAGTAAGCCCCCAGAAGCCATTTTGCAATCAAATGTGTTAAACTAAATTGATACCCTAAGGTCAATAGAGAAAATGAGAATGAGAAATTAATACTATTCCCATTCATTAATATGTTTTGATTGTTTTTAAAAAGGGAATGGGAAAAAAAAATTATTCTTATAAAAACCAAATCTCACTCTCAATTTTGATTCCTGTCTTCTACAAGGTATTATGATTCACCTCCATTCCTTACTTGTTTCCATTCTTATCCCACATACCAAACACATTCTAAAAGCTAAAGCTTCAAGGGAATTCACTAACAATTTTTATCAGGCCGGCCAACACCTGATACCTCTTCTAAAGCTCTTAAGCTCTGAAGCATTGTTAAAACTTAAAAGCCTTTGGACCAACTGGGCAAGGGGTGGTTTAACAAAATGTAAGCTCTCAGTGGAGCAACTCCCATACAAACAACACTTGCTAACAATAAACTTAAAAGGTAGAAACAAATTTCATCAGCAACCTAAATGGGAAACATTGACACACCCATCTCAGGCACCCACCAAGAGGGTTCATCTAATCATACTGGCAGAAAGTGTAATTCAGCTTCATCACTGGACAGATCAATGGAGAAAGGGCATAAATCATCTACTTCATTTTCCACAAATCCACATCTGAAAACCCTCAAATAAGGGATCAGCTGCAAAACCCCAGATAGGATCACAACAAAGACACCATTTTCATAGATTTATTATGGTATTATACCGTACAAAGAACATTATCAGTAACATGACTTAGACAATACGACAAACCCACAAACTCAAACCCCAAACCAGTGAGTAAGATCAAGACCCAATATACAAATGAATCTTAAAACCCAACAAGAACAAACAAATGAGAGCAAAAAATAGGAGGGCATGGAGCATTATGGAGGCCCCACTAGTGCGCAAGTTGCCGAACTCCACGCAGCGGTTGGAGCCCGGCAGCTGAAACAGCAAGCCCGGAGACAAGAGCACAAACAGCACCACAGAAACGAAAATTGGGCCCCAATCCGCAGACATCTCTCTCCACTTCCCCTGCCACCAATTCCTTCAAATGTGTGTGGAGAGGAATATACAAATATTATACATATATATGGGAGGAGAGTGAGTGAGGAGTAAGGATAATGGGCTGGTGGGGCGGAGGTTCAAGGATCAAGTCACTTGGATTCACAATCGCCGTCCCATTTGCCTATACCACGTGATCACCCTGGAATGGAGCGATTTTGGGTGTGAATTGTGATTTGGAGCTTTGGGTACGCCCCTTGCTTGGATCGGGTACATCAACGGTTTGGGCCTGATTGTTTGAGGTCGGGCCCAACAATTCAATCCATATTTGATGCTGGCATTAGAGCACTACAAGTGGGGATGGCAATGAAGCGGTTTTTTTAAGTACCTTCCCTTAATGAGATAGATTTGGGACAAAGATACATATAAATAGTCAGGGTAAAGTTGGGATGTGGGTGACCTATCCCTAATCCGTCTTATTGTTATCCCTAATTAAAATAATATTTCCTTGTCTACAAGGATTATAAATCCTCTACCTCTTGCATACCAATTATTGAACCTTTTAGTTTAGTTCTCATACGTCAATTATCGAAACTTTTCCCTATAAGGGTTGCTATATGTCATACTTAAACCTAACTACTAAATCAACCCTTATGATGTTTTTATTTACAAATATAATTATATTTATTAAAATTTTAAGCTGAAGGTGGGGTCTAGGCTGAGATTAAAAATTTTTAGTATGACATAAGCTTAGCTAGAATTTAAACCAATAGGTTTCGACCCCGGCCTAGCCCGTTTACACGAGTAGGCCCATTTGATTTTTGTTAAGTGGACCAGTGGGAGCATTGGATGCGTGGTCGTTTTGGGCCTTTATTGTTTAGGGTTGGGCCTGATCTAGTACAGGTTATTGCAGCAATCCTTTTATTAGAAAAACCTTAGGAGGGCTCTTCGGTTATACAAGTCTGCATAGGATTTCTAATTCATCAATGGCAACTGACGAGACAAGGTAAGAAGTAAAGAATTATGTAGAATGGAGACTGTAACAACCTGATCCACACCTAATCATGTAAATATTATTAATTTTAGAGTCAAATGAACCCTTGCGGCTTTAAAACATATTTATAATATTAATATGAGTTTATACTTGTACAGTTCTTGAAACTTTCTTTCTTATCCGATATAAAATATCATAGAAACAAAGTAAGACGAGACAAGATAATGCCGGAATCCACTTCAAACCCATCTCAAGATTGAAAAACCAGCCTCTAACCCATTTAAAAGCGAGCTTTTAAAAAACCTAAACTATTGAAAATATGTAAATAATATATGTTAAGTTGACTAAATAGGATATTTTGGCATGCCAACTTGCTGAAGAAGATTGAATATTTCTGAAGTGAATGGATTTCCATGGGAAAAAGTCAAGCAAAACATGATTCTTGATCTGTTTAAATTGGTGGACATGAAAAAAACAAAAAAAAAAAAGCAAAATGTTGTAGAAGTCAACTCACCAATGTCAAGTCTACGCCTTTTCTTTCTTTATGTCTATGATGGAGAAAAAGGAGCCACAAAACTTTGACCATATCCACTAATCAAAACTACCCTGTAAGGAAAAAGGAAAAAGAAGAAGAAAATTAAAATTTTGTAGCATTTGAATAATGCCCACTTGTTCATAATGTTTTATTCTTCTATTTTTTTTTAAGCGGGCATGTTAAAAGCATGGGCTATATATTTTGTTTCTAATATTTTCTAAGTATATGATTATTGAAATGCAGTTGATTGGCTGGGTCTAGTCTTGACTTCTCATTTTTCAGAATAGGCTTCTGAAATTTTCTGTTAAAGAAGCACCCACTTGTGGGTTTTCACTACTATATACCTGTCCCCATGGCCATGGCGGATTTGACCCATGTTTTCATGGTAGAGAGTAGTTGGGTGGCTGCTGTTGAGTGTATTGTATGGTTGAAGCTGGTTGAAAAATATTGGAGGAAAAGGAAACCCAAAAAATAAATAAATAAAGGCTTTTTGGCTGGATTTTAAGGCAAAATTCATGTTTGTCTTATAAAAAAAAGAAGAGATTTCATAATTCTAAATTATATTTAGTAGTCTTTTCTCTATTTCTTTTGTACTTTTAGATTATACTATACAGGTTTTTCTTTTCGTTATCGAAAAGTATTAAGAGAATAAAAAAAAATTATTAAGAGAAATTGTTTTATTATTTTAATTCTATTATAAAAATTATAGAAGAAAGTTAAACATAATTAAAATTAGTTAGGAATTTATATATATTTAAATAATTTAATAAAAATTAAATTAATAAAATGAATTTGAAATATTATATAAAAATAATTTATTAATTTTAACCTATTTTTTATTTTTCTTCCTTTTTCTTCTTTTTATTTTCTTATCTATTTTCTTTCCTTTGTAATTCCCTCAAACCAAACATAATCATGGTGTTCTCTCCATTTCTTTAATTCTATGATCTAAGAAGGTTCTTTTTAACTTATGGGATTAATAACTATATTAAAAATAAATTTTTTATGTAAAAAATATATTATTTTTAAGAATTAGATATCATAATTAAAAATAGAAGGTTTCATGATTTAAATTCTTTTTATACACCAAATAAAAATCTCTTTCCTCCATAAGAATATTCTAAAAAATAAATATTGTACTAAAACTTTTAATTATATGAAATGAATTTTACATGAGACTTTTAATTTTTAAAATAAATATTTGAATATCCATATCATCTATATTATTTTGTCGGTCGTGTCAAATCTCGTCGATCGAACTATATTTTATACGAGATATTTAAATCATACAAATGAGAGATGAATTCATTAACATGAAGATAAAAAAAAAAAAAAACATGATTAATGACAAAAGAGGAGAATTCCAAACATAGTTTTCCACCTCAATAAGAGAAAAAAAAAAATGATTGACTACTTTCTCTTTTACCATAATTGTAAAGCCCTTGTGCACTTGTCCATGACCAAATCCAAAGTGCTTTTGAAATTTTAATGCCCATGTTCACAATAGTTTGTGACAAAAGGCAAAATCATATAAAATAAAAATGGCTTATACCCCATGAGGGACAATCTTCATGAATCACTCCAAAAGCACTTTCATTTGCATCCCTACTCGTACGATTTCATTCCAACCCACTCCAAATTTCCAACCCACTAATTGACTCATGATTCTAACAAGCCAAGCCATGACCACCTCAAATTGTATGCTGAGGTAAACAAAATGGACTCTACCACTACCATGGAGTCACATTGATTGGATGGACCATTCATTGTAGATAACGCTGGTGTTTCTTTGGTAGGTTGTCATCCATTCCACCATAATGAGAGCATATGACATCACATATTTTTTGTCATGGGGGGGACAAATTCATAGTCTTGGGCATCTTGGCATGTGAGATGATGGTGATGATGGGAGGTGGTATGTAGATGATTTAAAGTCTCCTTTTAATTATGGATTAGGTGAACCTAAGCTTTTGATAAGCAGAGTTATGTTGACTAAGTGCTTCCGGTTGTTTAAAGCTCATGAGATTTTGGAGTGGGATGATGGATTTGTTCGACATTCTACATTCTCTAGGAGATATTTATGGTATTTAGTATTTACAAGACCCCTTGCATTTGATATTAAGTCTAGGTGCATTGTAAGACTTTGAAAGGTGGTGGGTCCAAACGATGGGGATTGGGCAACTGTACATGATATTTGGTGCCAAAAGAGGTATTTGATTAGGGGTTTGTTTGGCAATTATTTTAGAAAGGTTTTTAACCTAAAAAATATTTTTGAAAAGTAAAATTTAAAAAACATTTTAAAAAATTTTAAAAACATTTATAGTATTAAAAAATCATTTATAATATTTTTTGAAAAAATATTTGATAAGTAATTATTTTAAAAACAGTTGCATTAAAAACACTTTAAGTAAACACAATTGTCGAGCGCATTCTAAATAACGTAATTTTTTTTTAGTAAAAAATAAGGATTTGAGATATGTCTAGTGAAAAATTATTTTTAAAAGAAAAAATTATGGAGTTTGAAGAAGAAATGAAATGATTCTTAGTAGTACCAAAAGTACTCTTTTAATAGTGATTCTTAGAAATGTTTCTAGTTTTCTTAATACTTGAAAGATAAAAAAATTTTAAGTGTTAAAAATGTTAGAAGCGTTTTTTTAAATTATGAACTCTTAAAACTCGTTTAACAGTTATTTTTAAAAATGTTTTTAATCTTTTTAACACTTGAAATTTTTTATCATTTAAGTGTTAAAAATGCTAAAAATATTTTATAGAATCACCCTCAAATCCACTCTTAATAGATGATTCTCCTAAAAATACTTACCGAAAAAATACTTTTATTGAAATTACTATTTAGAAATTACCATTTTAGATTCAACTATAACCTTCCGAGAAAGCAAAAAATAGAAAACTACGACAAGCTCACCTCTTAAAAGCATAGACTTTTGATTTAATATATCAAAAATAATAATTAATTTTTAAATAAAATTTCAATTTTAAACCTTATCATTTTCTTTTACAAATATCCAAAACACTTTCAAAAAGGATAAAAAAATTTAAAGTTAAAGTCTTGGAAAATAAGATATAGATGAGGATAGGTGGATGATTGAAGTCTCTTTTTCCCCCCGTGGGTAAATTAGATTGATGTTGATTTAAAGCTAAATTTGTGACATGTAGGTGGAGGCAAGGATGGGCCCAGGGATTAAGTTGATTCCATTTGGCAGTTGGATTCATTAAATGTATTTAATGCATTATCTGTACTTTTTTTTTAATTTTTTATTAAATGTCTGTCAAAAGTAATCTATAAAAGAATCTTCTTTATTTGCAAGATTCTGCAGGTTCTCTCAAGACTTGATACTTCTCATGAGTCATGACAGACAGACAGAGGCAGCTCAGCTTAGATACATAGAAAAAGAGCCATCCCAAGGCTGGGTAAGATATTCATTATTGACACCACACTTATATTTTCTAAAAAATTATTCCTTTACAAAAATGGAATCATATTTAATTTTAAATTTGAGCTTGTTAAATTTGCACCATTGAATTTGTTTAGTCCAGAAATGAAAAGAAAAGTAAAAAAAAAATAAAAAAATATTTAAAATCAATAAATTTAAGATTGCTCATTGGTGGAACAATAAGGTCTTATCAACAAAGCAACCTAAGATTTTTTCTACTCACGCGAGATTGATAATTGATGTTTCTTTGTCGCATTCATGACATTTTTTTTATATATTATTAAATTTAAAAATTAATTTAACTTAATTTTTATTTTCATATTTTAATATATAATAATAATACTTTTTAATAAAATAAATTATAATATTTTAATCATTTATAAAGTATATATTTTTTAATGTAATTAAAAAAATAAATAATTTCAGAAAAATTCAAAAAATAGTAATTCACGCCCCATCCGTCCACCCATTTAAGTCTTTTAATAGAGTTCAATGTCAAAGTAACATTTTTGAATAAAAAAAGACCAAAAATAGATCACCTTAAAAAATATTTGTCAATCTAATATTTCTCATCATACGGTCCTTCACATGATTTTTTTCTTTTTTTTTTTCCTTTTTTATGTTTTGAGCATTTAGAATCGTAACTACAGTTATTAAGTGTGATTTTAAAAACCACCATTAGTAATTATTATTTTAAATTTAAAATTAAAAATCATAATTAGTAATTGTGGTTTTAAATTTAAAATTTGTAGTTTTAAAATGAAAAATGAAAAATAAAATAATAAATTTGAATTTGATATTGTACTGATATATTATATTTGACGAGTATTTTCATTATGAGATAAGATTGAGAATTTTTTAAAAAAAAATAAAAATTTGCTTTGACCGGAAACTCCTTTTAATGGGTGAGGATGAGAATTAATTTTAATAAATGGGCGGGGTTGGGATGTAACCACAGGTCCCGTACCCGGCCGGTTGTCACCACTGGTAAAATACGAGCTACTCTCAGCTTTCCAGCCTGGACTCTGTAGTCTGTACACACTTTGTTTAGATAACGGGGACAAATGAGTCAAATGACACGATCAGTGGTGCACAGCCGTCGCGTTACTATATTCTATGCCTTCATTGCATTTCCAAATTTTAAGCCACCCACTTTTTCCACGTTTCCCATACTCCTTAAAATATCACCACTCTCCCCCACCCTCCAACTCCAATTACCAAAAATGCCCTTCCCTAACCTTAAAGTGCTCATATCAAAATCCTACTACCCCTCTCTTGCAATTTTTTTTTTCTTTTTAAATCCACGTGATTATATGAACTAAATATGTTTATAATTAGTATCATTGATGTAAGAAATATTTAGGAAATTATTGGAAAAAAAAATTGGATTGTATTTGAAGTGATAAGTTTCCTAATTTTAGTCAATTTTTTTTTAAATAATTTACTTAGAAGATGTTTGTTTTTTTAGTTTTTTTATTGGAAGAAATTTACTTTTAGATTTTGAATAGTTTGCTTTTTTTACTTTTTCATTATTATTTATAAATTTTTGACTGAAAAAAAATCAAAATATTTGATTTTTTCTCTATGAAAAAAATAACATGTTTTTTTTTTTTTTACTTTTCAATGCTTAATATAAATAAAATATTATAAAAACAAACTACCTAATACTTAATATTATTAAATACTATTTAGTTTTAAAATTTATTTAGAATTAAGTAAAAAAAAACATCACTTTACATAAACCTTGTGCTTTTCAAAAATAAAAAAATAAAAATAATTTGAGGCAAAATTACGAACAAAATAAAGATTTAGGTATAGTCAAATAAAGGTGAGGGATTAAGAAATGGGACTAAGTATTAAAAATCATAACTACGTATAAAAGTATTATTTGATACGTAGAAATGCAGAGTAAGAATGAGTATCTCGTTCATTTTCTCGCTTTTGTAAGATCATATAAATACTTATGTAAGTATCCTAAATATTATGTTATATGATATCCTTATATATTATATTTAATGGACATAAAATCTCAAAGATAGTATATGGAATGAGATTTGTTATGATTGCAATAAAACAAATATTTTTTGAAAAAAAAATCTCAATTTAGATTACTTTTGAAAATATTCATTGGGTTAGTACCTTTACGAAATCAACCTTCATATATTATTTATTTATTTTTTATGTCAAAATCGGGTTTTAGTTTTAAAGTTAAAATGATAGTTACCAATTTTAATTTTAATAAGAAGAAAAAAACAAAATGAACACTGTTGTAGTTGAAAGACTAATTGGATGAATATTTTCAAACGTCATATAAAATTATAATATTTTTTTTTTTTTAAAAAAAAGGTTTTTATTGCGGCAAACTTTATAAATATTGTATTTTTATTTTTTATTTTATTTTATGTTTCATGATTTGTATATTTTGTATGGATGTTCAATGGATATCCATGTGGCCTTTGGTTTTATTCAATTTGACTAGAGGTGGCGTGTGGACTTTGGAGCTCGTGGGAGGGGAGTCGTACTCGTACCCATGTGAAGAGATGAGCTGTTCATACTTTTTTGGTAATTGGGACATACTATTCTATTCTGTGAATTTTTTAAGCCCACCAACCTTTTCCTCGTTTCTTTTGCTCCTTAAAATAAAATAAATGTGTTCGACCCCGCCACCCCCCACTTCCCCCCTAAATTTGATTGTTTGGTTGTGTAAATTACTCCAAAGACCTCCCAAACCAAAATCCCACAATCCCTCTCTTGTTAGTATTTTCTTTTAATATATTTTTTATTATATGGAATAAATATATTTGTATGCTTATAGTTAGTGTTTTTATTTAAAACATTATTAAAAAAAAAACTAGGTTATATTTGGTTTGAAAAATATTTTTTTAACTTTTATTTTTATAAAAAAGTAAATTGATGTTTTCATTTTATATTTTTTAAAATTAATTTCTTTTAGAAAATAAAAATAGGAAAACATTGTCTAATGTGATTTCAAATCCAATTTATATGTCCCTGTTTGGTAATTGATTTTGAAAATAATTATAAAAAATAGTTTTTGAAAAATATTCTATAATATTTTGTAAAACAAAAGTTCGTTTGAGAACTGAAATATTTTTAATTTATTTTAAATGTTTTTAAAAATAATTTTTATGTCTAAAACTTTATTTTTAATTATTATATATATTTACATGATTATTTTTTAAAACAACACTTCAAAAACAATTGAAAACAACTAAAAAATGTTTTTTGAAAATATCATGTTTTTGTTATTGAGAATAGAAAACAAAAAAAAAAAAATAGTTTTTTGGTTGCTAAACGTGTTTTCCAATTTTTATTTTTATTTTGAAACATAGAAAATTGTTTTTGAAAACAGTTGCTCAATAAATTCTATATTATTTAAAAATAAAAACAAGAAACAATATAAACAAGTACCTTATCATTGTTAAAATTTTATTTTCTTTATTAGAAAATATTTACATTTTCTACTTTTAGAAAGGAAAAAAAAAATTTATACAAATGATAGAGATTTATCTTAAAAAAATTATAACTTTTAAAAACATTTGAAAAATATAAATATTAAATTTTAAATGTTTCTATACAAATTGTTTAACTTATAATGTAAATATTTTATATTGAAGTTATTATTTTTTTCTTATTAAAGATAAAAATAGAAAAATATACTTTGAGTGAAGGCTCGTTTAGTAGACAGCAAGCGGAGCTTGAACAGAAAGCTTTCAGGTTTGGAACCCTTGTATAGTAAAGGGGCTTGGAGATTTTTGCATGGTCGATTAGTGAGTATCACATCTCGGTCAATCAATCGGTCCGCTAATCCATCATTGAAAACTCTATCAGGTGTTTAAAAAAAACCGGATGGATATATAAAAAGAAGTCCACAGATATTACGTGTCATAATATGTATAGTAGTGGGGGAGTATGGGACAAAAAATAAATCCACTGGGTTTCAGACTTGGTACAACCCAAGGTCATCATTCGCTTTGGTTTGCACAACCAAAAAATTATTCCAAGGGTCTACAAGAAGATCAAAAAATACGGGATTGTATCAAGAATTATGTACAAAAAAATATAAGAATATTCTCTGGTGTCGAGAATATTCATCATTAGAGAATATTCATCAAGAATTGTATCAAGAATTCATCATTAGAGCATTTTATTTTTAAATTCCAAATTTAATTGATAAGAAATTTAAGGTTATGTTTGGTTCCAAATATATATATATATATATTAAAAAAAGAAAAAATTTGCTAAAAATGATTTTCTTATATTTGATTATATTATAAAAATATCAAAGAAAATTAAATATAATTAAAATTATTTTAAAATTATTTAATCTTATATAAATAACTAAAATAATTCAAATTCTCGAAGCTCATCATTTCAAAAAGTTTGGCTCACTAGACTTATCAAAAGTTTTCCCAAAAGGAAAATATTTTATTCAAAATGAAATATTTTATGAATTTGTTCTTGTTGATACAAATTTTGTACAAGTTTCTCATATTCAAAACCAAAATTCTACATATATTTGTTATTCAAAATACAAAAATTTCAAAATAATTTATGAACTTGAGTGGGGACAGTCTCCTGTTACCCATAAAATGTTTTCTCAAAATTATAAGCCATCTTTCATATGGTTATTATGATTATATGATGCATGGTATTGCGTTTTCTTATTTAGACCCTTTGATCATTCCTGGTTCTTCCATTGGAATGATAAAATTCAAACTTCCTTTCCAAACAGGTTCCAAGAATGATGGTTATACTTTGGCGCCACTCTTTGCATTTTCTATCCTCAAATAAAATCATCTTATGAGTATTTCAAATATCATACTAAGGGTTTGATCCCTACACGTTACGTTGTTCTCAAACTCTTGTCTTCACCTCTCGTTTTCAAATTCCATGGATTTTATCTTGGGATTTTGTTCAAACTCATCAGATTGATCTTCCTTTTCCCACGCATTTGGTGCATGAGTTCAAGGTCAAATGGTGGTCAAACTTTTCCCCTTCTTCTTCCTAACAACTTCCTCGTATCAAAAATTGGATTGCAGCAAAGGCTCCCTCCAGTATTCAAAATCCTTTTAAGTTTTCTTCTTTTCTCTCTAAAGGAATTCCAACTGCATCTACCCCTTTAGTTGTCCATTCTTCCAACAAGATGTTAAAAGAACACCTCAAACTGTTTTAGTAACGTGAGGTAAAAATCCTATCCCAACTGGATTTAGATTCCAATGATGATGATTCAGCCTCTTCAATTTTCAAAGAACCTTATAATGAAGACATGTGTTATGACATGCCATACACTTCATTGGACTAAGATGGAGTCCTTTATCTTCAAATATCTACAAAAATGTCAACTTGACTTTAAACCAAAAGATATCACATTCCATTCATAATGCCCAAATGGAACAGTGAATGCGGTTTTGTACTTATCATGTTCGTGAAGTTGAATTTGCCAAAATCCAGACTTCATATCAAATTTTGAAAAAAATGAAGTATTATGAAGGTGTCTAATAAAGTCCCTCTTGTTAGGTATTGAATACCTTATTCATTTGAGAACCTTATTTAAAATCTTGTAATTGATGACAAGTTTTAGAACACCTCTTTCAATTTTCGAGGGTTTTTGAACATAGAAAGTTGCATATCTCTAAGGAGAGTGACTCTTTCTAATAAGATTTTTATCCAAAAGATCTTAATTTATTTTTTTACAATACTCAAGTACTTGAACATTCGTTTGAATAGGTATCATGTTAGTAATAATTTGATTTTCATCAAATCCATCAATATAGGGTAAGGAAACCTTATGTTGCTTTATATTCCAAAAAGCATTAGGAATAAAATAACATAAATGTTTTAGATTCTTAATCTTTTATATTCTTATTTGAATTTCTTTTTGTAATAAATTTTCTTCAATTTTTTTGTAATGTATTTCCTTACTTATGGATTAGATGTGTTGTTTTTCCTTTTGAATGAGATTTACTTCATTATCTTGAAGTTTATTTAATTATTTGATTTTTAAAGAACTAATAGATGTGAAAATTTTATTTTGAAGTTATTATTTTTTTCTTATTAAAAATAAAAATAGAAAAATATACTTTGAAACCCATTAGAGCATTTTATTTTTAAAATCCAAAATTAATTGATAAGAAATTTAAAGTTATGTTTGGTTCCAAAAAAAATATTTTTAAAAAAATGCTAAAAAATGATTTTCTTATATTCGATTATACTATAAAAATATAAAAGAAAATTTAATATAATTAAAAATATTTTAAAATTTATATATTTTAAATTTATTTAATCTTATATAAATAACTAAAATAAATTAAATGAATTTAAAATAGAATATGAAAATAATTTATCCACTTTAAATTTATTTTGTTTTTATTTTTCTCCTTTTTTATTTTTTTTCTTGTATTTTCGCTCTAAATTTTCGAAACCAAACATACCCTAAAAGACTTCTTTTAAAAAATTATTTTATATGATATATTATTAAAAAATATTATGAAAATTATATTTATCTCATCTCTAATAGAAACCTTTGGATAAAACCTCTTAAATAATGGCATCAAAGAATATTCCTAAAATTTCGATTGTGGGGAAGGACAGCTCATCCTTCACCACGTTAACTGCCTAACAATAGGTTAGTGCTCCAAATCGCTATCATTTTACAGGGGCATTTTAGTCATTTATTCTATAGAAGATTCCATCTGCCTTTATTACAGACAAAAGGCTAATGTGCCGTAGTACAAGGACAACTAGGCCATTTAATAAGTCTTCAAGTGAATTTGGGGAAAACAAATTCTTTGTTTGATAGGTGTTTTTTAAAACAATTTTATAAATTAATTATAAAAAATAGTTTTTAACTACGATTTTTTTAAATCATTCTAAGATATTTTATAAAATAACAATTTGCTTGGAACCTAAAATATTTTTAAATATGTTTTAAAAATAATTTATATATCCATAATTTTAGTTTTAATTATTATATTTATTTATATAATTATTTTTTAATACAATTTAAAAAAATATGTAAAAGTAATTAAAAAAATTAAAAAATATTATTTAAAAATACTCTATTTTCTAATTTATGATAACAGAAAATAAAAAACAGTTTATAATTATCAAACATAATTTCCCATTATTTTTGTTTTAGAAAATAAAAAACAACCGGTTGGCAAACAGGCCTTTGAGTTGTTTCATTTCTTACTCTCCGCCCAATCATTTGAGCACACGTCATCAGCCGCAGAACAACAAGAGTAGAACCGGGGGCACCAGATAAATATGTAATTTCTTACATGCTTCGTCTGCGTCGGTCTCCACTGGACTTTTCGCTTTATTTTGACGTCAAAACGATTTTCTCTCTTTCTTTCACATTTGAATTCTATCGACTTCACTCGTCGGCTTTTCAACAGCTATCCCGGCGCCGTCCGGTAGTTTATCGGCGGAAACCGTACGTCGGAGCGGAGTTTGCTGGTGTGATTTTGGAGAGGAAAGTACTGAGTTGAAACGAGTGAGAGGCGAACTGGAATTCGTGTGGTTTTGGTTTCTAGGGCAACGGAAATGTCTGGTGAGGGGGCGTTGTTCTTCTACTTTTACGCTTTGATTTGTCGTCGGTGGTTGATTTTGTTACTTTTTTCTATTTCTATGTTCATTTGTTTTATTTTAGGTTTAGTGGCTTCGAAGTTGTTTCATTTCGAAGAACGCAAATTTGAAAATCTAAACGTAGCATTGATGAGATTTGAGTGGGAAGGAAGCTTAATTTTGTTTGAAAATATTGAAAAACAGTGAATTTGGAGTTACGGAAGAAAGAGGCGGGCAGAGAACCGAAGTTTGAAAGCTTCATGAATTTTTGGGGTTGATTAGAATAACTTGTTTTGGGTCTATGTTGTGAAATTTCTGTGGTTATTATTTGATTGGTTGCTGTTGCTCTTTTTGCTTCCTGGGCCGTGAGGTGTTAGTTTTGCTGTTTAGTAGTGATTCTTCCTTCTAGTCGTCGTGAGAAAGGAAGAAGGTGAGAACTGAGAAGATAACCGGAAAATCACCACCCTGGTTATCTTACTGAATTTCGAGAAACCACTGGAAAAAGGAAAAAGAAAAAGGAACGAATCTCGATGCCTCATGTTTGGTTGAGATGGAAAATGTGAAGGAAAATTTCATGTAAAGCATTTTTTAATTTTTCATACTCTATTTAAAAAATGAAAAAGGAAAATCTTTACTGTCCGGAGATATATTTTTTATTTTCTTCGCAGGATTTTTATCTGTGTTTTCTTAAAGGGAAGGATGTGGTTGAAGAAATTATTTTGAATAAAGGCAAGTTAATTAAACTGGCTAGGGAAGATAGTTGATATTTCAGCAATTGTTTTAAGCATTGTTTTTTTTGTGGTCTTTCATGTTTGTGCATTATGACATTTCAACCAAGAATACACATAGCATGTTCACCCGCATCAGTTCAAGGTGTTTATTTTCCTTACAAGTTGGTGTCCACTTTGGAGCTTGCTAAATATTGAGAATGATGTTTGATCACTTTATTTCTAGTTGTAAAAATTATCCTCCATTGTGATTACACATATTTAATAACATTTCTGCAGACTAATCTTGCACTTGTAGTGTCCCTATTCTTTAAGGCTTAATTGGGATCTGGAAATAGTAGAATAGAAAAAAAAAAAGAAAAATGGAAGATCAATTTCTTTTGTTTGGTTGTGATGGAAAATGGAAAGAAAATTTATATATTTTGAAACTACTTGTTCTGTGTTTATGAAAGGTTAAGAAAGCTCAGGGAAGAGTGGAGGACATACTTATTAAAACTGAATTTGTTTTTTAATTTCTTTTTCTATACTTTTCCCTTTTGTCTTCCTTTTCTTTCTGTTGGAGATACAAATTAAAATCTAACAAAAACCACATGGAATTTTTAGGGTGACTTTGTATTGAATTTCATATGACAACACTTTTTTGTATGAAGGATTTTTTATTGAAGTTCATATCTTCCTTTCTTTTGGCTATTGCTAATGCAAATGCTTACTTATTTAGTTTTCTTAACAATGTTAACTTATCTCCTAATACATCTAGGCATGCTTTGAGCATATTCCCATCTTCTTTGATCTTTCCTTGAAAAGTAGACAATGATATTTTATCTCAGCCTTTCCAAACTGCAACAAACTAAATTGTCAGTTGAATAGTTGTCTGACTTCTATTTTTTTGTCCAATCTCAGGCTTTGATTTTAACGATCTTTTAAAAGAAGCTCAAATCCGTTGGCTAAAGCCTGCTGAAGTGCTCTTTATTTTACAGAATTATGAGAAGCATCAGCTTACTCAAGAGCCTCCTCAGAAACCAACTAGTAACCTTCATATTCCATTTTTTTTGTTGAAACATTTCATTGATAATCAATCCAATTGGTTGGGTCTATGTATTACTAGCTGATTCATCTCATTGACTGCAACCTTTGACAGGTGGTTCTCTGTTTCTTTTTAATAAGAGAGTCCTTCGTTTTTTCCGTAAAGATGGTCATAGTTGGCGTAAGAAGAAGGATGGGAGGACTGTTGGGGAAGCACATGAGCGTCTCAAGGTTAGTTGAATTTGTGAAAATTATATTTACTGGCCTTTCTGTAGTAACTATCCTTCAGCACATTAATGCAGTATTATGATCTGCTAGTTCTTAAGGGCAAATGAAACCAAACCTATGTAGAAAGCTTCAATCTTGGCATACCACCTTTACATATACCTTGCTATATTTGTTTGATCACACATCTGTTAAATTCCTTATCTGTGAAAAACAAGTTGTTTTCTGTTTTTCGAGTCTTGACTTGTCCTACAAGAGAAATTGTAACTTTAACTGTTTAGAGGATTTGCTGTCCTTCCATTCATTGGAGGACTAAATCAAAGCTTTGAAATCTTAATATTTATATATTTTCTTTGTTGAACTTCTGCTCCATGTTGAAGTTTCTTTAAATTACCAATTTCTTGTAATTTATCTACCTTGTATGGTTCATCCAGAGGTGTCAGTGTTTTAAAAGGAGGCATAAGCCTCAATAGCTTTGAGGCTATAGCCTCAGCATAGGTTAATCAAGGCTTAAGCCTCACCCAGTTGAGGCTTGCAGCCTTGAGGCCATTGACGCTTAAGCTTCAAACATTCAAAGGATTTGTATGAGTTTAGGGCTTTTATGGGCTTTTTATACATATTTTATAAGAAGTTTAAGCCTTAATATTCAACAGTTCTAATGATTTGTGTTTTTGTGAGGTTTTGGTATAGATTTATAAGTTTTGTCTTGAGTTCAAGACTAGGGTGAGAGTGTACATAGATGATCATTCAATGACCATGATAGGATTTGTTGATTGCCTTAACTCCAAGTAAAGAGAGGGAACTTGTTCTTTCTCTCCTCCCATTTTTTTGCTTGCTTACTAGTGCCTATTGTATATATTGCATGTACTCTGATGTGCCCTTTTCTTAGGTGCTGTTAATATATATCCAATTTTGCCCATAAAAAAAGAAAAAGAAAAAAAAAGACTAGGTAAAAGAGAAATTAATTGGAAACGGTTCCTTATACATTGGACAAGCCAATTTTCCTTATACATTGGAACTGATATGATGGTGCAATCCTTTTACCCGGGTACCACACCTCACCTTAAAGTACCAATGACTAAGGTTCATCTTACAATACTCTGACATGGTAAAAGAGAAATAGTTGAAAACTGTTCCTCTCTCGAGTTTTATCTGGAAAGCATGATAGCATTAGAAACTGTTCCAGTACGATTTATGAGCTTGATATGGAGGACTAATATAGTATTCACTGACTGAGAATTGTTCTCACATTATATGGAGCAGATTAGTTGCATCAAATAGTTTCATGTGAGTAGGGTTGACAATTTTTGTCTGAATGGGTTCAGACTTGCCCAATAGAAATCAATCCTTTTTTTTTTTTTTTTTGTTGATAGGTAAGCTTCAATCCTTTCAGCTTGTTGAATCCAAACTTGATACTTTAATCAGTTTTCTCATCCAGATCCAGAAATTGGATCTGGGAATAATACTTCTCATAAATTTTGTCTAGGTTGGTTCCATGCTTGGTGAATAGTCATAATATCCCTCCTTTTGCCTAACGAAACAATTGTCCTGTGCATGCTAAATGAGAGTGGAACCTTGATAAAACCATGAGTTGATCAGGTACAAGAGTTGGACTCTAGATGTTTCAATTATATTTTTTAGTGTCCTACTATGCATTAAGAAATGGAGTGAGCCTGTTTTACATACTCTTATTTGCCTAACAAAAAAAAAAAAGAAAAAAAAGAAATGGGGTGAGCCTGTTATGTTAGAGTTCGCCACTTGATAAGAAATCAGTGCCTATTTGTCTAATGCACAAATTTTTTTTTCTCTATCATGATATGCTACTAATTCTAGACTATGGTAATGCAGTTAGTTTGTTTTGAATGAGATAGAACATGTATCTTCATGTTAAGAGATGATGTTTACCATTATTTTTCTCCATGGCTAGGTTGGAACTGTTGAAACTATAAATTGTTATTATGCACACGGAGAACAGAATCCCAGTTTTCAAAGGCGTAGCTATTGGATGCTGGATCCGTGAGTATCTACTTCTATCTCTTAGTTTATTAGATGACTGTATACTCAGTACATTCAGTTCTTATGCCATGACCTATGGTTCTTATCCCAAAGCATTTCATAAAGTTATTGAAATATTGCAAAAGACAAAAAGAAACTTAAATTAAGCAAGTGTACCATCCAATATAATTTTCCTTTGCTTTATGCCTTCCTATGTGCAATGAACTATAAACATGGATACACTTTACATACTTTGGAACTTATTGCTTACATGTTACTTCTTTTTCTTTCAGGGCATATGAGCACATTGTTCTAGTTCATTATAGAGAGATAAGTGAGGTAAGTTTAAGACTGATTGTAGGCAAGACAAATCTCATCACACTTATACTTGCTGATATCTCTGAAAATAGCCTTTCATCAACCAAGATGTAACCTTTTTATCCTTGTGTCACTATCCATGTCTTATATAAAGCATTTGATAATTTTTAATCTATTTGCTTTTTATTCCTTTTGCTTTGTATTCAACATTTTCCAGACAGATGTTGCTATTATGATTTAATTGAATAGGCCCAGGCCAGTCTAACATCTGGTTCGGCCTACAATCACACCCTTCACAAGGAGCATCTTCACCTGTGAAGTTTTTGTGGTGAACTCTTACTAAACCATCAATATTGTAAACCCAATACATATTGATTATCCCCTTTAAACTTTTGTTGTGGTAGGCTACACATGATGTGGACTTACAGTAACTTAGTTCTGGGTTACCCATCAGAATATTCTTGTTTTCTTGTTTTCAACTTTTCAAATTCTTCTAAATAGTGGCACAATATATTTTTTTTTGGAAAGAATTTTTGAAGTCCTCAGCATGATTGTTATTGTCACCATTTCAGGCCCAGCTAGTGGTGTACGGTTTCTTGTTTCAATCTGATATTTGCAGTTATATTCATGTGTTGCAGGGAAGGCACAGTCCTGGATCCAATTCACTGTTGTCATCAGGATCCACTCAAACTCAGAGTCCCAGCTCTTATAATTCTCAAATTCCAGGCTCTACGTCTGCAGTTAGTGAATTATATGATTCACCCCAAAATGTTTGCAGTCCAGGGTCTGTAGAAGTTAGTTCTGAGGTAGTAATGAAGAGTAATGTCAGAGAACACTTGGACCGGATAAATGGCATAGGAAATTTTGGTAATTCATCTGAGCTTGAGGTTAGTCAAGCATTGCGAAGGCTTGAGGAGCAGTTAAGTTTGAATGATGACAGCTTGGAAGCAATTGATGCATTTCAGAGTCAGAATGAGAATATGAATGGCTTGGAAACTCTAGAATATGAAAGGAAGATGTCTAAACAGGATCAGCATGCTGTTTTACTTAGTGGACCAGAATATACTGTACATGATCAACATTACACTGGATATGCTGGTTGTAGTACAGATGATCTTATGCTGCCACAAGATGCAGGTCAGTGTTATTTGTTTGGCTTCAGAATTTAGAATTATACACTGCACTTGCATAGCCTCATGACATCTGGTTCATTCTTATCAGTTAGAACTACTAATTGTTTGGGTGTAATAAGTTTTAGTCATTTTGTTTGATTTATTTTCTGGAATTTCACATCTGGTTCACTTGTAACACTACTGTGTGCCTCTGAGAGAGGGAGAGAATCACGGCTATTAGCTGCTAATTGTTTGGGTGTAATGAGTTTTATTTGATTTATTTTCTGAAATTTTGTATGGAAAGGTTTATGAGTCAGATTGTGCTGTAAATTGCTGGACTTGCTGTTTGTATTGGAAAGGATTGTGCACTGATTTGCTGTTATTGCTGGAGATCGAGATGATTTAGGCACTTCTTTAGGAGGCTGAGATTCTTCTCTAACAGTTGCCTGCTAGCTTCTCTTGCTTATTTGGGTTAGAAACCATATATTGAAAAATATATTGGTTTCTTTGCATGGGTCTAAGATTAAAAATAATAAAACCACAAATCCTCTCCCTAGGTGCATTGAATCTAGTGCTGGTTAGCCCAAGAAAAAGGTATCTGTCCAGGTGCACTTAGTCAGGTATTCAGATATTTGTCTTCAGAAACATTGCTAGTACTTGTAGAATTATTCAGAATTAGTATTGAGATGATCCTAATCTTAAATCTGTGGGCTCCCTGACACTTGGCAATTCTTCTCGACATGTTTGGCAGACATTTCCAAACTCTAGCATCGATTACACACATGAAAACAGTCATGTTTTCACTATGAAAATTTTAAGGGTTGGAGGATCAGACCATGTGATATTCCCATATTCTTTGGCTGCCTTGAATTTGATCTCTGTTTCTGTATTAAAAAAAAAAAATTATATTTTTCTGTTCCAAACCCCCATGTCTTAGTAATTTTCTGCGAGAGCCTCTGTATGTGCAACAGGCTTTTTTTCAAATGCACTTAGTTTATGTAAGCATTAATGCATATCTATCATACTGCATGTCTACTATATATTTTTTTTCTTTTAAAATCTTGTCTATTTTCTGTTCTCTGTGAATTGCTTTTCAAACATGATACAAAGTTGGAATGAAGCAAGAAAAACCTGCTAATGGGATCATTTTCTTTAGGTGGCAACAGGGAACATTATCATCATCAATCTACAGTTGAAGGGAGAGACACCTTATCATGGGAAGAGATAATGGAGTTCTGCAAGAGTTCATCCGGTGTGGACTCAAAAGAGAAACACAAATCTTATGGAAATGTGAGAATCACAAAGACTAATATGATATTCCTTTGTTCGCCTTTATAATTCTTACTCGAATTAAACATCTATTTGGATTCCTTGTGGTAAAACCACACACAGAGACAGCAATCTCTATGTATTAATTTATTATTTAATTCATTTTAGTTCTCAAAAAAATACTCATAAATTTAGTTCTTAATAGAACTGTTCTATTATTAAAATATAATGAATACAATATTGGTGGTTCTTTCATAATGGTAACACATTCATACTCAAAACAGGAAAGACCACTTTCTTCTTCAGGGAGGGGAGCAGCTGAGAAGCAGCAAAACTCTCATTGGCTAAATGTTGAAGGGACTAATTCTGAAAGTTGTAAGGACTTTGTAACTCATAATAGTAATTTACTCTCCCATGTTTATCATCCAGTGAATGTTTATCAAATTCTAACCACTCTTGCATTTCCAGCTTCTATATTGTTACCTTCAGAAGTTGAAAATTTGAACTTTCCTGAATATAAGACAAATACTCATGCTGTCAACTCAGACTACTACAGAATGTTGTTTGACGAAGGTCAGATTGAAATGCCTCTAGAATCAGGTCCAAGTTTGACTCTTGCACAAAAACAGCGATTTACGATCTGTGAAATATCACCAGAATGGGGTTTTTCCAGTGAGACTACAAAGGTAATTTCATGAAATTTACCTCTTGGAGGTGCTCTTTTAAAAAGACTATCTATCTATGTTTGTTACTTTGTGATGATAGTATTTTCTGAGGCAATGGTTAATTGATTCTCAATCTTCTTTGTTGGGTTTATATAGAGAGATGTGTGGACTTTTTGTTCAGCCTTTTAAATAAATCTACCTAGTGGTCTCAGAGCATCCTAAAATCAGGTTGTTCCATTGCTGTGGTTTGTGGGATGATTCACAATGGAAAAATTGATGAGCACTCAAGATCTTTGGGATTTTTCTTAAAGATGCCTATCAAAAAAAAAAAAAAAATCCTTTGGGATTTTGGCTTAAAGATGGATTATCTTGTTCTCAAAGACTACCTTTCACATTAAATAGCAACAGGGAAAAAATAAATAAAAGATAAAAGAATGATGAAGATAAACTAAAGGAAGAACACAGAGAAGCAGGACATTTACTTTAGTTCTCCCAAATTGGTTTGCATCAACAGATAGGATGGCCAAAAACCCCTATGATGATTGAGGTTATTATCCACAAGAGTTCTCATCTCAACTATAAAAAGGACCTCCCTTCCTTTTTTTTTTTCCTCCTTTTTCCATCCTTGTGCTCTACCTACTATTTGATGGATCCTTTATAAGAAAGCAAGTATTCCAAATAAATATGATTGGATGAATGCAATCATTGGATTAGAGCATTGTATATATTCATGTGTAGTTACCTTATTGTGAAGATTTTTCTGGTGGCTGAAGGAATTGAATGGATTAAATCTTCAAATAAATGTACATGTTGAAATGATGTATTTTTAGAATCCAAACTAGGAAGTCTGTTCAAATAAATCAAGCATTTAGGAACAGAAAATTGCCTAGCAAGTAAATCTTGCCCCTATCTATCATGGTTCTATGCCTTTATTCTCCATACAAACAGAATGAATTCTCTTTGTTGATCCTATAGTGGGACTTTGGGAGTAAAATTTTTACCTCCCAAATGAATTGACTAGGTCTAGAATGTCATTGGGTGGAAACATTTTCTGAACTTTACGAATATTCAAAGGATCATCATCTTAATGTGGATTTCTATGGACAGTGTATATAAAACATATTCATTGGTCCAATCGTTGGCTTTGTTTTGTGAAAGAAATTTTGTCTACCTAGAGGAGGGTGAATGGGTAATCCTTGAATTAATCCCATATTAAATTCTTTATTACCAACTTTTGGTCTGTCCATTTAGATTAATTCTTTACTAAGAGCAAACAATACCATGCACAGATAAATAAAATTGATTTGCACACAGTACATATGGTATAAAGTGGAAAAAAATCACCTAGTAGGTTTAAGTGTAAAACAACGGGTGGTCTCTTGACTACTAAATAATCCACTAATTGTGAGAAAAAGGGTACACAGATTTATCCGACAGGATGCACTTGCTCCCTATGGTCTTATACCACTAGCTCCTACACTTATTTTTTATGTCCCTGATACAGTACTTCCCTGCTCTTCTTAGTGGATTCCTCGGAACCCTTATCGAAGTTTCATGAGATCTTTGACCTTTGTTGAAGTGAATGTACTTTCAAGACAGAACTTGAAAAGTTTGAGAGATGGAGACTCAAGCTTCTGATAAATGGTTACCCTCTCTTAGGGTTTATTAAAGTCTTTTAACTTTTCAATAAAACATCTCTATTTATACTTGTAAAATCCTAGTATTTAATTATGAAGAGTTTTCTAATTTTAAAACATTCCAAAAATCATTTTTAAGATTAAAAATACCAATTTTAGAGATAAACACAATTTTAAAAATTTCCAAAAACAATTTTCAAAATTTAAAATAGAGTAGAAACTGAATTAGGAAATACAAAGTTATTTCCATTCTAATTTCTTGTAGTAGTAATTCCAAAAGGTTTACCAACTATAAATGTATACTTATCTTGACTTTTACGTCTCTAAACCAACTTGAATCTAAATATGATGAAGTTTGAAGTTTGTTGACAGATAAAACTTAAGAAAGTCACATCCAATGAATAGGAAATGGAACAAAATTGTCAACTAAACAAAATACACTTTGATGAAGTCTGAAGTTGCCTTGAGACAGATAATATCCAATCAATAAGAATTGCCAACTAAACAAAATACACTAAACAGTTTGAATTGAATCATGCCCACAGTCATTAGATGTTTTGTGGTAGGTATCACTTTTTTCCTTTTAGAACTTTTTATTTTCACATGCAGCTTTAGTTTTTTGAAGAACATTTCATAGTCTAAAGGTCAAGTTACTCAATGCAGGTAATCATTGCAGGGTCTTTTCTCTGTCATCCATCAGAGTGTGCATGGACTTGTATGTTTGGTGACATTGAAGTTCCTGTTCAGATCATTCAGGAAGGTGTCATCTGTTGCCAGGCTCCTCCTCACCCTCCTGGAAAGGTCACTCTCTGCATTACTTCTGGAAATCGAGAGTCCTGCAGTGAGGTCAGAGAGTTTGAGTACCATGCTAAGACAAGTAGTTGTACTCACTGTAATTTATCCCAAACAGAAGCAACTAAGAGTCCAGAAGAACTGTTGTTACTTGCCAGATTTGTGCAGATGCTTCTGTTTGATCCATTGGTGCACAGAAGAGATGGTATTAAATCTGGAATTGATCTATTGATAAAATCAAAAACTGATGAAGATTCATGGGATTGTATTATAGAGGCACTTTTATTTGGCAGTGGGACTTCATCTAGTACTGTGGATTGGCTTCTGCAAGAGCTTCTGAAAGACAAGTTGCATCAGTGGCTTTCTTCCCGATCCCGGGAAGGATGTGAGTCATTTGGATGTTCCTTGTCCAAAAAAGAGCAAGGGATGATACACATGATTGCTGGGTTAGGCTTTGAGTGGGCCTTAAATCCAATTCTTAACACTGGAGTCAGCATAAATTTCCGTGACATTAATGGGTGGACTGCCCTTCATTGGGCAGCACGTTTTGGAAGGTAATGAAAAATGTCTTTTCCTACAACAGATCTAACAGATTCACAGAGCTTGATTTGACACATTTATAATGCACATAGCAAGGCTAGAAAAATAGATAGCAAGGAGAATCACTTCATTATTATCTTGGTTCGTTTTTAAGATTTGGAAATGGATGTTCATGATTTGGACATTGGGACAAATTTGGAAATGGATGTTCATGATTTGGACTTTGTCCCAATGTCTATAAACACAAAAGAAATACAGTGAACCATATTGTTGTCAAGCTGTTTGCAATCATAGCCAATTGCTTTGTAACTCAAATGGCTAAGGACAAATTGTATTGATAGGGTTGCTTCAGTGTTTGTCATTTTACCTTATGGCTGCCTGTCCCTATAGCATAGTGTATTGATGATTTCTTGTTAAGCTATTAAAGCTTGAGGTTAGTGGGAGCATGTTTTTCTTTTTTCCTGAAAATCTACTACTAAAATCCAAGAGCTTTATTAAGGTTTATGAACTTGTCAAGTGAGTCTGGTATGGATTACAGTTAGTTTTTTTTTTTTAAGGTTATCATTGAATCCATTTTTAAAGGATAAAAAATTATCTCCTACTTTCCTTCGCATACTGGACTGGGGACCAGGAATTTGCTGAATTTCATGCTGTCTCTCCCTCTCTTTTGGTGTCTTTATTTTGTCCATAACAAAACTAGATGGTATCTGTCAGCATCGAATAAACATGAAACACATCCATCTCAGTTGCTGAATATTCCTCTTTGAGACCAAAAGAAAAAATCGTTCAGAGAGAAGAAAGAGAGAAACTGAAAAGAGTATAATGCTGTTGATTGTGTTTCAGAGAATTGGTTTTTTTGTTCGAGTTTGGTAATTATTTGACCGAAAAACTTCAGGTTAAACAGTTGTAACATATTTATAGTCAATCTTTGGGTTGTCATAATTGAACTGTGTGAATTGAAGTCTGCATCCACCTTTAATCTATCATTGCAGTTAAGAATTGATTTTTAAGTCAAAATATTGTTTGTGAACAGCTTAAGTGGACTACACTGAAATGTTGTTCTCTAATAGCAGGGAAAAAATGGTTGCTGCACTTATAGCTTCCGGTGCATCAGCTGGGGCAGTGACAGATCCCAGTCCACAAGATCCCACTGGTAAAACTGCAGCATCCATTGCTTCCACAAGCGGGCATAAGGGACTTGCTGGTTATCTTTCTGAGGTGGCAGTAACTAGTCATCTGTCATCCCTCACTCTGGAAGAAAGTGAGCTTTCAAAAGGGTCTGCTGAGGTGGAAGCAGAAATTACTGTAAATAATATCTCAAAAGGGGGCCTTGCTGCTAGTGAGGATCAGATTCCGCTTAAAGATGCCTTGGCTGCAGTTCGGAATACAACTCAGGCAGCTGCACGCATACAAGCTGCTTTCCGTGCACATTCTTTCAGGCAGAAGCAGCAGAGAGAAGCTGATGCTCCTTATGTAGATGAGTATGGTATCAGTTCAGATGACATTCAGGAACTTTCAGCAATGTCAAAGCTGGCCTTTCGCAATTCAGCTGCTTTATCTATCCAGAAAAAATATCGAGGTTGGAAAGGTCGTAAGGATTTCCTAACACTACGTCAGAAAGTTGTAAAGATACAGGTACCTTCATTCTATCAAAACTTCATATATTGGTAGTATTTCTGAGTACATGTTGATATTGGTGAATCCTTATTATTCAAAAGAAGATTGCTCACTTATGAACAAATCAATTCATTGGTGATTACAACTGTTAATTATTATTATTTTTTTAGTTCAAAAGCTCTGACATTGTATAATTAAAAAAAAAACACTGCAGCAGGATTGAAGGTTTGCAAAATATTCACAAGCTACCTGCAACAAGGAAAAAAAAAAACTCAAAATGGAGCTAATGCTATTTGTCTTATTCCTGTAAATACATCTTACAAAGTAAATATATCTATTTACACAACAAATAAACATGTGGATACTTTTTATATCAAGTCATAAATACATCGACTCACACAACAAATATACTTACATAGAGCAATAAGCATATATACATCTTAGACATAAATAATAAATACATTGGCTCACACAACAAATATGCTTACATAGAGCAATAAGCATATATACATCTTAGACAAATAATAAATACATTGGCTCACACAACATATAAACTGGGTACATGAAAGCTTTGGGATGACTGTATCTAAAGATGAAACATATTCATACCAACTTTAAAGTACTAGAACCTTTTCAATTAATAGTTTTAAGGGCTAGAATATTTTGCACTATTATTCACTTTCTTATTTTGGCAGGCTCATGTGAGAGGATATCACGTTAGGAAGAATTACAAGGTGATCTGTTGGGCTGTTGGCATTCTAGACAAGGTTATACTGCGGTGGCGCCGAAGAGGAGCTGGTTTGCGAGGTTTTCGGCCTGAATCAGAGTCCATTGATGAAAACGAGGATGAAGACATTCTTAAGGCGTTCCGCAGGCAGAAAGTGGATGGAGCCATTAACGAGGCTGTATCAAGGGTGCTGTCCATGGTGGAGTCTCCCGAAGCACGTGAACAATATCACCGCGTGCTTGAAAGATTCCATCAAGCTAAGGTAACTTGAACAATGTGTGTAGCCAGTTCCAACTTCAGTAAATTAATTTATGAATTCTGAACTAGGCTTGAAGCTTTCATCTGCATGTCAGCTGATTATGCAGTTCATGACAGCTTTCTATTGAATGTGACAACATTGTACCTGTTCTTGCAGCAATCACATTTCGGACATGATTCAGCATTTGAGGCGGATTAGCATATAGATCATTCATGGCAAAGTTGTCTTGATTACAACTGTAGGTGACCCTATTTTGCATCTACTAGATAACTTATATGACACTAGCATTAGTGTCCCTTTATTCTTTCCTTTTTCCTCTGGTCCAAAGGCAACCATGAACTCTACCTCCAACCCCAGTGAAGATAGAATTCAGTCGCAAGTCTCTAGGGGAGAGACATCTACAGCCACTCCCCTGAGACTTTCAATGTTAGGCTAGTGATCACCTTCTTGATCCCTGTGTTCTGGCCCCTCTAATCTTGACACTTTTTCCCTCCACGCATGAGTTTTCATTTGGTGTTGGAAGGTTGAAGCCCTCATACCTCTACATCAAGTGAATCAATAATAATTTGTAGTATCTCAAAAACGAAGTCGAGGACTAAGCACATGATCCCTCTAATAAAGTATGATTCTGTGCAAGTGGTGTGATTTTAATGACTTGATGAAGACTAGTTCTGTTGTCATGAAGGTATACAGACTTCATGAATGTTCTTACTTGTAGAAAGTCTCTTCTATAGGTCAGGACTACGGTTCAAGTTTTATTTGTTAGGTTCTCACTACACATTGCTTGAGTAAAAAGACTTGAGCTGTTTGATCTCCTCCTAATTAAAATATCAGAGCAGACTTAAAGTTCTGCTCTGTGTAAGGAGTTTTAACCATCTATTTTAGATATTCTTCTGTCAGAACTTTCAGAAATTAAATACTAAATTCATTTAATAAAATATCATCTTTGTACACTTACTACTATATAGAACCCATTGCATGGCAGCTCATCTTTTCTTTGCACCAATATTGCATGTTTCTATCTGTCCAGTAGAAGTAAAAAATCCTAATGAATGTGTTACATTAAAAGTCTAGTGCATGCTCTTATTGTTATTTGGAAAACCTGACAAACCGAAATTGCTTCAATTCATCAGGCAGTAAGAAAGATAATATGACTTGATCCTAATGACTTTTCATAGTAGTTATTGCCAGAAGACAACTTATTATCTTGTTACAGTAACGGGGATCAATCCCTACTAAAAGTATTGACATTATGGGGCTCTTGAGTCCCCTCTGATTTATTTGATTAGTTTTTGCAGTCTGAGCTTGGCATTGGTGGCACAGGGAGTGAAACATCAACATCTATTGGCGATGTTCTAAAGACATCAAAATCTATTGGCGATGTTTTTGATATGGACGAGGATGATATATTCCAGTTCCCCTAGAAGCGATTTCTAATATTTTCTAACCTTTCACTCTTTCTGGTCCAGTTTTTAACTACACCTACCAGGCGGTTTTCGGGTTGGGTCTCTGTACATAATGGGTTGGATCTTACAATATTTATGATTTTACTTGATGATCATACCTAGTCATATATGTGCCTCCCATCTATCTATCTTGTAAATTGCTTCTTGTAATTGCTGTAAATGGTCTTTGATGGGTTGTTTGAGCTAAATGAGTGCCTTTCTCTTGCTCTCGGTACATTTGTTTCATTTTTCTCCTCTTCTTCTATTAGCCCTACTCCCACTCCCTTGGTTTTCTGCAGGTAAACTGGTTGAAACAATGGCGTAGTGAACCCAGATCCATCAACTTCCATATCTTATTACGTATATATGCTCTAATTATTTTAATTTATTATGGTGTGTTAATGGACTATTCGTGTCATTTTTCTTGCTCATTTAATATGTTTATTAAATAGTTTATACGGATGTGTTCATGTGAAAGAAATCTCGTAACTATTAAATGAGTTATGTTTAAATTGATAGGATTTTATGATTTTTTTTTTTTTTTTATACATTGATTATGTTTGATTCTTGGAAAATTTGAAGAAAAGTACGAGGAAAAGAGAGAAAAAAAAAAGGAAACAAAAGTAAAAGAAAATAGAAAATATTAAAATTAATAAATTATTTTTATATTTTATTTTAAATTTATTTTATTTATTATAAAGATTAAATAATTTAAAAATATATGACTTCTTATTAATTTTTATTATATTTGACTTTTTCTTACCCATTATAAAATCAAATATAAAAAAATTATTTTTTTTACAACTTTTTTCTTTTCCTAGTACTTTTTAGTAACCAAACATGAAAACCCCATTATGACTCTTATTGCTAAGGGGTGCATGGTTTTGATTTCAAGCAATTAATTCACCAATAAATGCAATTAAAATCTCTTTGATTAGTGTTCTTATTTATTTTATTTATTTTTTTTATTTTTATGTTTAAACTCATAATAGCTGGAAAATTAAGGCCATGTTTGGTTCTAGCAAATTTGAGAAAAAATATAAGAGAAAAAATGGAGAGGAAAATAGAAAAAAAAAACTAAAAATAAATTATTTTTATAAGATATTGCAAACTCATTTAATTTATTTTAAATTTTGAATATAAAAATTACATAATTTGAAAATATATAAGTTTGTAACTAGTTTTTAACTATATTTTATTTTCTTTTTTATTTGCAACAAAAAAAAAAAAATATTTTTTTTAACATTTTTTTTTGAAAATTGGATTCATGTACCAAGAGAAAGATATGTGTTCATGAAATAAGGATTAAGTGAAACAAAATTGATTGTGTGACAGAGTCATGAAAACACTTGTTTCTTCCATATTTTGGACCTTAGCTCCATAAAACAATATGCTACCACTGAGACATGGAAGAATTGAAATTTTAGATCAAAACACTATGTATATATGGTATAGAGTGCCTAAACACATCCATATCCATAAGCTAAGACAAGTTATTACTTAATGTCAAAGTTTAAACTATTAAATATATATATTTGAAAAGCAACCCAAAGTATATAGGGAGAAAAAAACATCTAAATACCTAATAGATCGTAGAAAATCGTACATGTCGAAAATGAATGATACTATATATTACAATTTCATTTTGCCTACCATATTCAAAGAAGAGTATAACATATTCAAATAAAACGGACTTAATCATGAACCATGTATGCTCATCCAAGGCCACAACATTCCCATCAACATGACCATACGTGGAGATGGAAATGATAAATATTAGAAAAACAACAAATGTCATAATAATAATCTTTTCATTGCTCTTGTGGATGTATTTGTACAAACAATAGCCAAAATGGTTTGTTTTTCTCTATTTCCTTCGTATAAAACTAAATCACTTGCTATTTTCCGACGTATTTTAACATAATTACATAAGTTAGAGGCCTTCATACAATCACCATTTTCGAATGTCTGCATATGTTTAATGACATGCACTCCACAATCCCACCTAAGAAAAATAAAAGAAAAGCAAAACAACTTATTAAATGGATGTATAATTATAACTCAGATAAACAATATTAATGTGAGTTATGTATTGATACCAACCCATTATCTTGGGTTGGAATCAAAGGAGCCCAATCAATGGAGAATTGGAAGACATCTTTCCCTATGTCATACAGTTTGAAGAATGTTTGACAAAATTCAACCTACTTTATTTTGAAAGTGTTAATAATTGTGCAAGAGAAAATAAAATTAATTAAAAGAAAAACAAATAGCTGAAAGCATACCACTGTTTTGACACTCTTAAACCGAAACTCATCCCGACTCCTTGATCGCAATGAATCCAAAATTTGGATATGAGAGTTTTTAAAGTCAATGACGTAAAGATACCAATGACCGGACAATCGTAATGCATTGGAATGAATAGCTGTAAAGTTAGAAAAATAATATCTATGAGTTGGAGCACAAAATATCTACTCTATTGTAGGTGAAAACAATATTTACTCTAACTTTGATATATGCCATTAAACATTATAAATAATTACTAACCTTTTTTGCAATCATCCTATTCGCTAATGTACTTACTCACGATTACCGTTTTTCTATCAAAAAAAGGTTGAGGACTCTCGCACAAAATCATTTGCTATTAATACAACATAATACGAACATTAGTATATTATACTTAATATGTAACTAAACAACAAGAGAAATCTAAGTTTACTGAAAATGTTGTGGGAAGATAGCATCTTATACTTCGTATGCCTATGAATTGCTTCTTAAAATAACTTAACTTTGATTCTTCTAGATTTATTACCTGTTGTTAAACAATAACTTTAATAAATTTATTTCATTAATAAAGCACTCATTTGATATAAATCAAGTAGATATTTACAACATCCAACAAATTTTGCCTGGGACGTAAGCACTCAAAATCTAAACGAACTCCATGTTCATGATCAAAGTCAACAAGAAGTTCACTACAACAATAATATGTTAAAAAATTCTTTATAGAATTGGAAAAATATGAAGGCTAAAATTGTAACAACACATCTATGAATGTTCTAGACACCACAAACCTTTTTGACAATGATTTATTGAAAACATAATTAGCAACAAGAGATTGAAGTACATCAAATGATTGAGCATCCACCACATCTTCATGAATGGACATGAGGATTGACTAAATCGAAAACAAGACATAATTATTAGTTATATATGTTGAGTATAAAAAATAAGAACATGATATTAAACTATTTGTATTATACCTCTGATACTTGACGTTTTCCCATCTTTCTTAAATTGTGTACAAACGAGGAGACCTTGAATTTACTTAGTTTCATATCCCTCGATGTACGTGTTTTCATGACATGCTCGAGAAAACCACATAGTGCTCATAATGGTTCCTAATATGGAAAATGTCATTAATATACATCTATTTACTATGTAATGGTTAAGTAGTTGTAACGAAAATTAATTTTTTTTTTAAATGATATATACCTTTCCATAATCTTTTCTAGTTCTTTTGATTGGAAGTAGTAAAATATCTACATTTTCGTTGAGAATAATATGCACTTCAATTGATGTAGCACATCCATCTTCATTCTTTCCATTCAAGTCCTCAATGCATAACTTGTCAATTGACAAAGTGTGAGCATAATGTTCATTTCCTTTCTTATTGTCTTTATCTTCCAAACTTCTCTTGCATGAGAGAATGTCATTCTTCGTTCCCTCCTCGTGCTCTCTCAAAGGTTTTTCGCTTGACCCAAGGAAGAGACCTTTCAATGTAGTATATTTCTCCTTAAATTCAGTAAAAACTTTTTCACAACTACTACTACTTGCAACATAACACAAATCAATTAGATGTGTCTTTAATTGTTGAAAGGTTTTATCCATCTCCATTAAGCTCCCACCATCAACCTAGTGATATATAGGAACTTGATTAATAACATCATAATACAAGAGTTCACTACTAATATTGATACTCATGATGAATATTGTAAAACTTACTCATTTAATAACAACTTTGTTTGGATTGATTTGAAATTTCTCATCCTCCTCATTCTCCTCCTCCATTGTCATCTCATTTTCATCAATGTAATCCCTTATCTCATTTTGTATCACCCATATTTTCACCTACAGTATATTCATCAAAATATAACACATATCATATTTAAAATCACTAAAAACTTAAACCAATATTAAATGACTTTCGAAACTATAACTTACATTGTCATTTACATATCCACTGAGTTTTTTCAATTTTCGTTTCATATCCAGTACTTCATCATCTCCCCAAGCAGTAATCTAAGGAGAAGGTCGAGTATATAGCGGTAGAAATTTCTCTTCAAATGATATATGGTTGTGGTAGAATAACTGCAATTATATTTTACATAGATATATAGTTAGTTCACAAATTTTATTATAATAAATTCGAAATTAACTATGATGTAGATTATGTACAAGGACATTACCATTAAAAACAATAAGTAACCGGAAACCCTACTTTATTGTTTCCTCTTAAACTCTTTGATCCTATGCACAAGATAAGACAACACAAACTCAATCCAATTCATCTTCTTTATTGGATCGATGTCTTCCACAAGATGTTAAAAAAAACATTTCACAAAAAGCTCATTGTTGGGCACAATAATGCACCCAACACAAATAATACAAAACGAACTTTGAAATCATTTCCACCTTCTTTATCCTCCCTAATTAGATTTTCTAACATCACTAATGACGATCACCCTTTTTTATCACAATATTTTTTAAATAAATCATTCTTATGGCTAACATCTTTGTTCATGTCAATCTTCAACCCTCTTGCCCTCAATCCTATAATAAATTCAACATCAATGGAGGATAATTTGATACAAGTATTATACAACTCTAACATATAAGTGTTCGAATTGAAACTATTTATCAACCTAAGACATAACCCATGATCAATTTTCCTACATCGAAGTTGCAAGAAACTACCAAATCCTATTTCTTCTATGGTTGCTTTTTGTTTTGATTCTAATTCTTCAATAACTCTAATCACTCGCTCGGGTGAGCATCAAGTCTGAAGATATAACTGAAAAGATATTTAAACATCAAACATGTTTACATTAATATAATTTGCAACAAATACATAAGTAATGAATTCTTTTTATTCATTAAAAAAAATTTACCTTTGGACCCACACCCTTTTAAAGCGAATATTGTTTTGAACTTTCTTTTGACTTTGCCATGAAATCTTTTTTTTCTACTTTTGAAAGTGCATTCCACTTCTTGTTCAATTTTTTCCTCGACTACATTAATTGGTCACTTACTTTAAATTCTAATTTTAAAATTTAATTATATTAGCCACAACAATATTACTCTTTACATTATCATTTATCTTCACTCATTTATCATTTTCTTTGATCATGGCTAATTGATTGTTACTACAAAACAATTTCAAACAAATATAACTATAAAAACCACAAAAAAACATATTCTTTTACATATTTCTATTTTCCCTTACTAGTAATGTATCTAAGCTCTGATAGGCCTCTTTGGATTTCTAGCAACTTTAACACCTTCACGCTCGCTCCTAAAAATTAAATCAAATCATTTAAGTCAATTTTTATAATATGATTTCAGATATAATAAATCAAATATACTTCCACCACCACATTATCTCAACATAAGTTTTTTTCACATTTCAATAAATTTTATATTCATATCTTACTACAATTAATCAAATGCCAAATAAAATACAAATATCATTACCACTACAAAATCCTTCCTAAATCTTTCTACATTTTAAATGGTGACAAAATTAACATATAAATTATTTTCAATGTTCAATTATGGATCTAACCACATTATTTTTCATTAATGTGATCAATCCATAAATCTAACAAAAAAACATGAAATATAATGGATGCGATATTGTACCCGGAGAAGAGTCGAGTATGGAGAAGAGAGGAAAATATGGGGAAACTTGGCAAAAGGGGGAGAGAACAACTACCCGACCCGGGTGTGGAGGATGAGTGGAGAAGAGAGCAAATTAGGGGGGAGAAAACAAGAAAAAAAGGATAGAACAAGAGGGAGAATAACTACCCGGTCCAGCTATGGAGGATGAGTGAAGAAGAGAGCAAATTAGGCTGGGGGAAAACAAGAAATGGGTGAGAGAATAGGAGGGGGGACTGCTACATGGTCGACTATGGAGAATGAGTGGAGAAGAGAGCAAATTAAGGGGAAGGGGAGAACGGGAAAAAAGTGAGAGAATAGGAGGGGGAACAACTAGACGGTCAGCTATGAAGGAGAAGAGAGCAAATTAGGGGGGAAAAACGGGAAAAATGGGAAAGAATAAGAGGGAGAAGTACCTGGTTTCAATCGGGGGTTTTTTTTTTTTTTCCTTTTCATTTGGATAATTGAGATTAAATCTATTTCATCCAATGACTGAAACAAAACGGGGGCATGATACCTTCGGAGGCACTGTAGAATTCTCCTTAAATTAAATGTGGATTGAAATCTCTAGCTCTGTTCCATTGGGACTAAATTATCGGAAAGAGGCTTACGATGTATTAGACATGAGCGGCACAATGATGGTACAAAAATTGGCCTGACTGAGGCCCGACCCAACTAACGTGCTACACTTATCAGGGCTTTTCAGGCAGTAGAAGAAGCTCCCATTTCTCTTTACTTGAAAGCATTCGAGCTTTCCTTTCTCCAAATGCAGCCTTTTGGTCGATCTTTGAGTTCAAGGTACTTTTCCAATCTGTATTCCCAATTAGTTTAATGACCTTCTAGATTATGGACAATCATTTGGGTAGTGAGAGAATAATGAGAAAATGAAAGAAAAATTGAATTCTAAATTTTTCACCATCTAGGGCTCTAGGCACTAATCAAAATATGTTCTTATTTTTATTTATTTTTTATTTTTTTCTTTATTTTCTTGGTGATCCAAAAAGGGGATTTGACTCCCAGTGCTTTATAAATTGAGAATGCTATTGTTGTGAGTTTTGAATTATAGGGTTTCTCTTTGAACATCCGTGGAACTATTGCCATTTTAGATTACAACTCACACAAATTAAAAAAGAATGCATTAAGGGTGATAAAATTAAGTATTTATCTCCCAAGTTCTTTTACATTCATCAACTCCAAAAGAGTAATGAAATTGTTGTTCAACAAGTAAAATCAAGTAACAATTTAACAAATTTATTCACAAAGGCATTGTCAATTGCAATAATTAAGAAGCTCATTGGAATACATCAACTCAAAGATCTCCACGCTACGCTACTAGAGAAAATATAATCATGTCAACATGAGGGGGAAATTAATTGATAAGAATATCACTATACTATACTTTTTTTTTTCCCTTCGTCCAAGTCTTGTCCCATTAGGTTTTATTGGTAAGGTTTTTAACAAGATAATTGTAGTAGTCCAAAATAATATTGTACTCTTTTTCCTTTACTAGGGTTTTTCCTATAGGGTTTTTTCCTAATAAGGTTTTAATGAGACATATTTTTATGATCATTTAAAGGGGAGTGTTATAAAATATGAGAATTTATTGGATTGTGAAAACTTATGGATGATCACCCATATTGATATAAATCTCTTCTTGAATCTCTATAAAATGAGGGAACTTGCTAATGAAATACAATTTTACTTTTATTTGAGCATTTTTATTTATTCTCTATTTTCTTTCTTTTTCTCATTATTTTATTTTATAATATTTTTATATAAGAAAATCTCTTAAACAAAAAATATATATTTTATCTTATCTCTTTAAAAATAAATTTAAAAAAATTTTAAAATTTGAGGTAATGAATTTTTTCTTGATACCTCAATCTTTTTGAATAGTTTTTAAAATCCTTACATTTTCAATATAAAATTCTAAAAATTTTTATAACTTATATAAATGTCTATACTATTTTTTTAATTTTAATTTTTTTAATTTTAAAAAGAGAAAATATGAAATATATTGAAATGAACTTTCAATAAAGAAAAAAACTTGAGGTTTTCTAAAGCACATGTGATTTTTTTTTTTTTTAAATTAGCATTACAAAAATTATAAAAAAAGTGATTTAAGTCTTTTGAAATCTAAGAGTGTGTTTATGTAAGAAATTACATATTTATCTGGTGCCCCCGTTCTACTCTTGTTGTTCTGCGGTTGATGACGTGTGCTCAAATGATTGGGCAGAGAGTAAGAAATGAAACAACTCAAAGAGCCCGTTTGGCAACCGGTTTCAAGAACAGTTTTTTATTTTCTAAAAAAAAAATTTTAAAAATACGTTTAGTACTATAAACTATTTTCTATTTTTTTTATTCTCATAATATAAAAAATACAATGTTTTTAGATAATATCTTTTAATTATTTTTAATTATTTTTAATTATTTTTTTAAATATGTTTTAAAAAATAATTATACAAATATATATAATGATTAAAACTAAAATTGTAGATATAGAAATTATTTTTAAAATATATTTAAAAATAGATTAAAAATATTTTAAAATTTTAAATAAAATTTTATTTTATAAAATATTATAAAATAATTTTTAAAAATTGTTCTTAAAAATTATTTTTCAAAATTATTTTTAAAAACACTTATCAAATAAATAATTTGTTTTCCCCAAATTCACTTGAAGACTTTTATTAAATGACATAGTTGTTCTTATACCACAGCACTTTAAAAAACACTTTTGAAAATCTGGAAAAACACTTGGTGTTTTTTTTTTTGTTTTTTGTTGAAAACAATTTAGTTTTATAATTTAGGTTATTTGTTTTTCTATTTTTTCATGACTTATTATAAACTTTTTACTAAATAGAAAAAATCAAAATATGTAGCTTTTTCTAAATAGAAAAAATAACATATTGATTTTTTTTACTTTTTAATACTTAATAAAAATAAAATACTATAAAAATAAACAACCTAATATTTAATATTATTAAATATTAAACATTAAGATTCTATTTAAAATTAAATAAAAAAACAAACACCACATTAAAGTGATTTTTAGAGAATCATTGGCAGGTGTTTTTAAAAAAAAAACACTTCAAAATTTTGAAATATTCCAAAAATACCCCCGAGTGATTCCCGATATTTTCCTTCCCTTTCACTCGTACCTCTCTCCGTCATTCTCCTCTTCCATCGCTCTCCATCGGAGACTACACAGTAGGAAAGACGCTCCACTTTCATTCGACATCGTTGATCGGATCGAAGGTAACCCTCTGTTCTTTTGTTATTTTTCTTTTCCTTTTTTTTTTTAATGTCTGATTGTCTTGAAATGTTAGTTAGGGTTTTGGGTTTTAGGATTGTTTGGTTAGGAGGAAAGTATGAGAAAGCATTTCCAACTGTCTGAGATATATTTCTTCTCTATTTTCTCTCTTGATCTAGTTTTCTCAAGGTACGTCAAGTTGGTTTTTTTTTGAGGAAAGGATGAGAAGATTAGGAATATTTGGAATATTTTCCTTCCATTTTCTCTTTTGGTGTTTTGGTTGCAGAAAAAATTAGGGATCCTTGTCTGGTCATTTGTTTGATCATATGCAACTCATAATTTTGCTTTATAGCTTCTGATTCAGGGTACATGTCGAGATCATTTGCTTTTGCTGTGAGTTTTGAATTCTAGGGTTTCTCTTTGAACATCTGTGGAACTATTGCCATTTTGGATTACAGCTCACATTGAAATTTTTGTTAGATTAACAGTCTTTGTTAGTTGGGAATGTTTTCTTGTATAAAAACATATTTAGTTTTGATACGGAGAAAATATGGAAAAAAAAAAAAGTAATTAAAATTTTGAATTGACGATGATTTGGGGAATACAGGAAGGAGAGATGCCTCTCAGTGCGACGGTGGTTGGGGCCGTGTTGGGACTCTCGGTCCAGTTGCACTCCAATGCTCTTCGGAAACTCCCTCTCATGAGGCGTGAGTTGTCTTCAACTCTTTAATTATTTTATTTGATTTGATTCTATTTTATTTTACAAAATTTGTTTTTGATTTCAGATCCGTGGGAGCACGTGTTGGCGATTGGAATTGGGGCTGTTTTTGGGAATCAGTTGGTCAAATGGGAGGCTAAGGTTGAAGAAGATCTCGATAAGTTGCTCGAAAAGGCCAAAGCCGCCAATGAGCGCCGTTATATTGGTACTCTTTCTATCTTCTATGCTGCTAATCTCTATTCTTCTTATTTTCTCACTCCTTCGGCTTTAGCTAAAGATTGATTAAGCCATATCCTATGCTACTTCTGGTTTTCTCTTTTATTATTTATTGACTTGAATCCTGATCCAAACATTTATCTGATTTGGGGCCTTTTTCTTTTTTTCTCAAATTTCCTTTTTCTCTTCATCTAAAACCGGGAATCTACTAGTTTGATGAAACTTTGTATATGTTGTTAAGATTAGACTCTCCTAAAAAACTTTTATTTGAATGGAATAATGTGCATTGTATTGGTAATTTTTAAACTTCCTTACTGAAATTTATACTCCAACTGCAATCGGAATCATCCTGTTGATAAGTTGCCTTAGCAGTAAAATAAGAATGCAGAGGGAAAAGAATATGGGTTTGGAACCTTAATTTATGTTATTATAATTTGTTATGTAGCTTTCCCCCAACATTGTCGATCAAAATCTTGAAAGACTTCAATTCCATAGCGAACCAGCAACTACCACCTTCCTTGCTCCTCATGGAGAGAATTTTCTCAAAATGTTCATGGACAAGCACTACTTTAGAGGTTTTTCTTTTGTAATAGGAGAAATTGTTTTGAGGTTTTCTTATAAGAATAGAAATCTTTGTAGAGAGAGGATTATTTATTGGACAAGGAATCACTTTTGGGGCTAGTTTGGTATTATTGTTGCTTTTAAGAAAATAACTTTTAGTTGTGTTGAAAGAAAAATCAGTTGAGACAAAGTTATAATATCAAAAGTGCAATGAGTCTCAAAAATATTATTTAAGTGTTTAATAAACTAGATTATTAAATTATTGTAAACATGTGTAATGACCAAAATAGGGATATTTATATTAGAAACTTAAACAATATTTAAAAACAAATTTTTAATGTTTTTAATTAAATAATTAAATCAACATTTATTATTTTGACATAAAATTAACATTTAATGGAATAAATCATTGTATTATTTAAAACCAATTCTTAGTATATATATTTTTTAAATACTCTTATTTTGTTATTTTTAATGGAATTGAAGAATATATTTATACGAATGATTTTATTTTTTTATTTTTACCAGTTCACAATGAGCTGTATAAAATATAAATCCCAAAAGGTAAGGTTTTGGAGTATAAAAGGATGAAAGAACAAAAAAGGTGCAAAGAAATCATGAAAAGATATTGTTTGAAGATATAATAAGTATTTTAAAATAAAAAATCCAGATTCTTGGAAAATTACTTTTCAAAAGTTACTTTTTACATATTTCTCAAAACTTATTGCCAAAGTGAGTCAGATTATTATTTTTAGTTTACCAAACAAATTAGTTGAAAAAATTCATTACAAAAGTGATTATGAATGGTCTAAAATCAATCCTGGATGCAACCTGTGAACCTATATATATATATTTTAGGTCTTTAAGAGAAAAATCATAAGGTGAGATAGATATGAGAAACAGAAGGGATACATCATAAAGTATGGAAACATGGATTCATTTCATGGCTTGAATGAGGGTGGAAACATTGATTTGTTTCATGACTCATGAGGAGCATAGAAGCCTACATATGTTTTATTCAGGTTTTAGGTTAGGTATAGGTATAGGTATAAAAGCAAAGTTCAATTTTTGTATTGTTTATATAACCATTCATTTGGTTTATAATGGAATCCTCATATCAATGGATCACCCATGGAAGTACATCTTGTTCAAACCATGTAAATATGGAGTCTCTTGTGTAGTTTGTGATTGATCTTTACTTTAAACTTGCATAGTATGAAAGCTTCCACTAGCGCACAAGTTGTATCAAAGCTAGGTTGAAGAAGATCTAGAGCCAAAGTTGGGGAAGATCCAAAGCAAACATTTGTTGAATTCAAGTTCAAGGTGAAGACCATAAAGCCAAGGTGACAATGTGCAGAAAAAATTGGTCAAAAATTGATTTAGGCTTTTACAAGCCTTGGTTGACAATTCGTCATAGGTCCAAAGTCTATGTCAATGCTAGGGTTAATGCATGCAAAATTTCTCAAATGAGTGCACATAGACTAGTCACAAAGAAACCATAGTAGGTTTAAATCCTTTTTTTTTTAAAAAAAAAAAAAAAACAAAAAAACAAAAAAACTTTCATTAAGATACAAGATCTTCCACCTTGTCTTCTAGAAGCTCCATATCCTTGGCTTGATTTGCATTTTAGGTACCACTCTGATCTTTTGAACTTATATTGACTTAAAGAAAATTTTATTAAATGACAACCTCTATGTTTTGTTAGCATCAAAATGCAGTTTTAAGCAGCCTTGGGCTAATTGGGAGCAGTGTTTATTGAGGCTTATGCCTTGAGGCTCGCTTTAAGGCTATGCAAATTAGCCTTGAGGTTATAGCTTCAATAGAGGGTAATCAAAGCTTAAGCCTCACTTGATTGAGACTTATAGCCTTGAGCTTATAGCCTCGAGGCTATAAGCTCAAGGCCCTCAAATAATCAAAAGGTTTTAATGAGTTTGAGGCCTTTATCAACTTTTTGTATACATTTGTTAGGAGGTTTAAGCCTCGATATTTATTGGTTGTAGTGACTTGTGCTTTTACAGTATTATGATATAGATTTATAAGTTTTTTCTTGAATCCAAGATTAGGGTTAAACCTTTTAGAAAATAAGGGCTTAATTGACTACTAATTAATCCTTCAAATGAAAATGAAAGGAAGAGATTGGGAAGGGGAAATAAAAGAATTGTTGGTCACTGTACTGATCGAGTTTATGTATAATCACTGATTCAGTATCTTATTATTGATGGATAAAGGAAAAAAGATCACTATAATTAATGGATAAAGAAGACAAATGGATTAACATTAACATTAACATTGATGGAGAGGATAATAGAACAATTGGATATAATTATAATTCATTAGAGGATCCTACTAGTGATAGTGATGGTAGTTTTGAAGATAATTTGATAAATGCATGAGAGATAGTTGGATCTTAGAAGAGACAAAAAAAAAAAAAAAAACTAAATTAGAAGCTATTGAAAATGACATACAATTAATTTGATTATTATACATTTTATGGTTTTCTTATTATTTAATTTTCATGTGATTTTATCAGTATTTTTTTATTTCAAGATTTTTTTCTTTTTATTGTTATTAAAGTTGAGGCTTAAGCCTTGTTCTGCCTTGAGGATTACGCTTCACCTCATTTGGGTGAAACGCCTCAAGACCGACTTTAGACTTTTAAAAACATTGATTGGGAGAAAAGAGAGGGAGAGCTGATGGACAAAGCATTTGATTTTCTTTTCTTCAGCTCTTAAGAAAAAATGAACTTTGGTTTGGGAGCTAACCTTTTTCCTCATGCCCATGCCAGAGAGGAGAGGGAAGAAGAGAGGGAGTTTTTTTTTTTTTTTTTTCCATGGGAGTCTAAGAGACAGTGAAGAAAAATACTGTCTGCTTCTTCAGAGAGAGGAAGAGCTCTTGAGAAAAACATTTGGTTTGCTAACCCAATATATGCTCATGCCAGGTGGGAGGGAGGGCTCTCCCACGGGGAAAGAATATTTAGCCTGATTTCCTTTATTTATTTATTTTTTGGCTGAGAGAGTACCTGAGAAAAAACATTTGAGTCACTTTTCTAATTTTTTTGTTTATGCAAATTGAAAGAGATAGTGAAAACAAAAACTTAAGAGAAGTGGCTCAAATGTTTTTTCTCAGGTATTCTCTCAGCCAAAAATAAATAAATCTTCCATTGAAGGGGAAAAAAAGCACCTGACCTGCTTCTTTGTACATGTGAGACGGGAAGGGAGAAAACTTAGGGTAGTGTGGATTAGTCTCTCTTCTATTGGGAAAAGACACTTGGCCTGCTTTCTTTCTTAAGTTTTTGGGTGTGGAATCCACTTCTCTTTTGTTGAGAAAGAAACACTTGGTGTCCTTTCTTCATTTTCTGGGTCCACTCAATAAGGGCTTCATACAAAATTGCTGAAGGTTATGCTATCAGTCCACCCCTCCAAACTCCTTTTTGAAGCAAATAAAGAGAAAAAGTGGGAAAAAGAAAATTTTGGCACTTATGCAAAATTGCTTGAGGTTAGATCTGCTTCCAGTTCACCCATCTTACAACTGGTTCACAGCAGCTGGAGATGATTCAGAAATCCCCCCCCTCCTCTTTTTTTTTCATGGAAATAAGTAGAAAGAGGGAGAAGAGGGAAGTAAGACATGTTGAATCCACCTATCCTCTGTTGAGAAAAAACACTTGGTACCCTTTTATATCTGATGCATACCTGCATTGACATGCACCTTTCTTGGGTTTACTTTTTGCCAGAATTTTGGTTGTTGTTTCCCAAGAGAAAATTACGGAAACCAACCTTTTTTTTTTTTTTTTTTTCAAACTTCCCAATGTTCCTCATGAACTTTACCATGTTTCTTAAAATTAAAATAGTAAATAAAATACTTTGTATTATAGTTTGCAAGTGGTTGTGACAGTGTATTATATCATTATTTTAGTTGCTGTTCTTTCCTTATTGTTTTTTTGACTTTCAATTGCAGATGCTGACGAAGATTAGCAGTCAGGTTGGCTAGGACTATAAGATATTTTCCAATGGCGGTAAGCTTGTAAAAAATGTGGCTTTCAAACCAGTTCTTGTGGGTGGTCCTGGACGCACTTATTTGCTTTTATTTCTTGTTGCTCTTTTTTGGTAAGGCTGTTGGCACTTCTCTGCAATCTGGCAGCTTGTTGAAGTGCAGTTATGATGACATTTTGGCGAATGTAAGACTGCGAGTGATAATTTGAATTAATTAATAATTTTAATGGCTGCAAAACTATTTCAACCAACAGCCTTATTATGGGGTATGCCATGCAAGGTGTTTATATAACTTTTGTCAGGCTCTAGGTTTTGAAGCTTTTAAGGTTGGGGTGAGGCTTCGGTCAGTTTGAGATGGAACCTATCGAAACCTTTTGGCTATGTTTGGTTCCCGGAAAATTTGAGGGAAAATGCGAGGGAAAGAAAATACAAAAGAAAAGTAGGAGGAAAGAAAAAGTGAAGGAAAATAAAAAAATAGATTAAAAATTGATAAATTATTTTTTTTGTTACTTCAAACTTATTTTATTTATTTTAACTCATCAATATAAAGATTAAATAATTTAAAAATACATAAGTTTTTAATTAGTTTTAATTATATTTGATTTTTTTTTATATTTTTCATAGGACAACCAAACATGAGAAAATCATTTTCCTTAACATTTTTTTTCTTTCCTTTGTACTTTCCGGGAATCAAACATAGCCTTTGTCTTCATGAGACGAGTACCGGTTTGCTGTATTGGATATAATCATTCTGGTCTGCGCTAGTTTTACATGCATGATGCTTAAATTGATACCACAAAAGATTTTATGAATTTATGATAAGCTTATTACTGACCTGAATTGTGAGCCCCTATTTTTTATATGCTTTTCTGTAAGTTTATTTTATTTTATTTATTTATTTATCTATATATATATATGTAAAAATTCAATTATATATAACTCTTTGTTTCTTTTTTTCATATTTTCATGATAAATAAAACATACAAGAAAATCATTTTTCTAACTATATATATTTAAATATATAGCATTTCATCTCGAATTCTAATGTTATTTCTCATCACTTTCATCACATTTTTCCACTCCATCTCCCGTGGATGCACTGTAGCTGCGTCATTGAACAATATGTCTGAGAACAAATCAGCATAAAATGGAATGAGGTTGGGAGCCCGCTGTAGCTGGTTCATTGAACGACATGGCTGAGAACAAATCAGCATAAAATTGGAATGAGGTTGGGAGGGGAGTTTGTTTGTCTTTATACGGTTTGATCATCCCAACGCTCCATTCAGCTACACAAGCAAGTATGGAAGAGTCAATGGGGGTTCTTATAGCAGTCCACCATTCTATTTCTATTGTTGGACAAATGGACTAGGGAATCGCAAACTCGGCGAGAAGACGGCCTTTCTGCTGGGGTAGTTTTTGTGCATTGCGGTGCGATCTCAAGCACTCCGAATGCTGCGCATTCTTCATCTGGTAGAATTGGCTTCAATGCTGAATCAATCAACTCCGTTCGGCTCGATTCTCCCATTTCAATGTGCGACTCAACCCACCTCACCATTTTATCCTTCCCAAAAATTTCGTCTGTTGGCATCTTTCCACTCACTAGCTCAACCAGCACGATACCCATACTATAAACATCACTCTTCTCCGTTGCCTTCAATGAATAATCATATTCTGATAGCATTCAATTGTTTTTTTGTTAGTGTTGGTAATAGCCTAATAAATAGAATCACTCGACAAGACAAAAATCAATACTAATATAAATTAAGCAGAAATTAGTTCACTTGACATACCTGGAGCAATATAACCGTAAGACCCAGCGAACCATGAGTTTGAGTCGGTGTTGAAGGAGTTGTGATTCTCAACCAGAGTCTTTGCCAGCTCAAAATCCCCCAAATGTGCCTCCATATTAGAGTCAAGCAACACATTGCTGGACTTGATGTCCCTGTGAATGATCCTGGGGACACAGTCATGGTGGAGATACTCCACTCCCTTAGCTAATCCCGCTGCAGTCCTTAACCTCGCCTCCCAGTCAAGGCTCTTCCTTTTCTTGCTACTCACTGATTCTGGGTGCAGCCAATCCCATAAGCTTCCATTCTCCATGTACTCGTATACCAACAGATTAAAGCCTGCTTCTTTGTTGACACAACAACCCAGCAACTTTGCTAGGTGCCTATGCCTAACCCTTTCCAGGGTCCTAATTTCTCTTTCAAAGCTTTTATTCAGCAGGAGATGATCTTTCCTCAGTATCTTCTTCACTGCCACTGTTTCTTCACTGGATAACTCAGCCTTGTAGATCGTTCCAGACCCTCCTGAGCCAATTATAAAATTGTCACTCAGATTGTTTGTAGCTTGCATAATGTCTCCCCATTTGAAATCTCGCTTCCCAGCAGTGTTGGGTAGGAGTGGTCTTCGGTGTACTATGGAAGAACTGGAAGAGTAAACACACTTCACTTCGTTAAGGGACTCCCGCTTGCCTTTAAGAAACAGGGCAACTCCAATCATCAGTAGAACAATTGCAGCAATGGTTGAAAATGCTGATATTATCACCACAGATGATAACTTTAGGCCTGAGTTATGATGACTGGATTCCTCACTGTTGCAGCGGCCGAGAGGCCCTCCACAAAGACGCAGGTTTCCCATGAACGTCTCTGCTGGCCAGTGCAAGAATTCCTTGTCCAATTTGCCCTCAAGGTTGTTATAGGAGAAGTTAAGCTTGCCCAAGCTACTCATCGCACCCACTTGGAATAGGATTTCACCGACGAGTTGATTGTGAGATAGATCAAGCGCCTCCAGTTTGGACAGTGTTCCAATAGAAGGTGGGATTTCCCCAGTAAGATTGTTGTAACTGAGGTCTAAAACACTTTGAAGATTCTGGAGTTCTCTAAGCTCAATAGGTATTTCACCATTAAAGCTGTTTCTTGAGAGACGAAGTTCATAAAGCTTGCTTAAGTTACCTATGGCAGGAGGAATTGGTCCATAAAATTGGTTTTGGTTGAGGTTGAGAACATTAAGGGATGCAAGATTACCGGTTTCCAGAGGCAGAGTCCCATTAAGGAGATTGTTATCAAGTGAAAGAACCAGCAGATTGGAGCACTTAAATAGTTCGTGAGGAAGGGGCCCAGAAAATAAATTGAAGGAGAGTTTGAGCTCTCCTAAATTGGGCAAACTTCCAAGCCAGGATGGGATTGGCCCAGAAAGAAAGTTGTTATTGAGATCAATATGGGTCAGTTTCTTGCACAATGAAAGCTCAGCTGGTACTGATCCAGTGAGCGAATTGCCTGAGAAATCCACAAGTGAAAGTTGGTAGATTTCTCCCAGGGTCCTGAGGATCGCCCCTGTGAAATGGTTGATCCCTAGCCGAAGCCTTTGAAGAGAAGGTGAAAATCCCAACTCTCTTGGAATCTGGCCATCAAATGCGTTGTTTGTGACATCAAAAGAAAGAAGAAAGGAATGAGAGCTACACAATGCAGCAATGCTACCATAGCAATTTACTAAATTAGATTGAACTTACGAAATTTAGTTGTGAAGGCAGTGATGAATGGTGGAGTCTCCCGAAGCACGTGAACAATATCACCGCGTGCTTGAAAGATTCCATCAAGCTAAGGTAACTCGAACAATGTGTGTAGCCAGTTCCAACTTCAGTAAATTAATTTATGAATTCTGAACTTAGGCTTGAAGCTTTCATGTGCATGTCAGCTGATTATGCAGTTCATGACAGCTTTCTATTGAATGTGACAACATTGTACCTGTTCTTGCAGCAATCACATTTCGGACATGATTCAGCATTTGAGGCGGATTAGCATATAGATCATTCATGGCAAAGTTGTCTTGATTACAACTGTAGGTGACCCTATTTTGCATCTACTAGATAACTTATATGACACTAGCATTAGTGTCCCTTTATTCTTTCCTTTTTCCTCTGGTCCAAAGGCAACCATAAACTCTACCTCCCACCCCAGTGAAGATAGAATTCAGTCGCAAGTCTCTAGGGGAGATGTCTACAGCCACTCCCCTGAGACTTTCAATGTTAGGCTAGTGATCACCTTCTTGATCCCTGTGTTCTGGCCCCTCTAATCTTGACACTTTTTTCCTCCACGCATGAGTTTTCATTTGGTGTTGGAAGGTTGAAGCCCTCATACCTCTATATCAAGTGAATCAATAATAATTTGTAGTATCTCAAAAACGAAGTCGAGGACTAAGCACATGATCCCTCTAATAAAGTATGATTCTGTGCAAGTCGTGTGATTTTAATGACTTGATGATGACTAGTTCTGTTGTCATGAAGGTATACAGACTTCATGAATGTTCTTCTTACTTGTAGAAAGTCTCTTCTATAGGTCAGGACTACGGTTCAAGTTTTATTTGTTAGGTTCTCACTACACATCGCTTAAGTAAAAAGACTCGAGCTGTTTGATCTCCTCCTAATTAAAATATCAGAGCAGACTTAAAGTTCTGCTCTGTGTAAGGAGTTTTAACCATCTATTTTGGATATTCTTCTGTCAGAACTTTCAGAAATTAAATACTAAATTCATTTAATAAAATATCATCTTTGTACACTTACTACTATATAGAACCCATTGCATGGCAGCTCATCTTTTCTTTGCACCAACATTGCATGCTTTTATCTGTCCAGTAGAAGTAAAAAATCCTAATGAATGTGTTACATTAAAAGTCTAGTGCATGCTCTTATTGTTATTTAGAAAACCCGACAAACCGAAATTGCTTCAATTCATCAGGCAGTAAGAAAGATAATATGACTTGATCCTAATGACTTTTCATTCATAGTAGTTATTGCCAGAAGGCGACTTATTATCTTGATCCTAATATCTTATAAATTATTTTTATAAGATATTACAAACTTATTTAATTTATCTTAAGTTTTGAATATAAAAATTACATAATTTGAAAATATATAAGTTTGTAACTAGTTTTTAACTACATTTGATTTTCAATTTTTAACCAAAAAAATTATTTTTCTTAACTTTTTTCTTTTTTTGAAAATTGGTTTCATGTAACAAGAGAAAGATGTGTTTATGAAATAAGGATTAGGTGGAACAAAATTGACTGTGTGAAAGAGTCATGGAAACACTTGTTTTTCTCCATATTTTGGACCTTAGCTCCATAAAATAATATGTTACTACTGAGACATTGAAGAATTGAAATTTTAAATTAAAACACTATGAATGGTATAAAGTGGCTAAACATATCCAGACCAATAAGCTAAAACAAGTTATTACTTAATGTCAAAGTTTAAACTATTAAATATATATATATATATATATTAAGTAATGGGTTAGCCATATATGTAAGTCACCTTACTTGAACCAAAAAATATTGTTGGAGAGGGCTAAGCAGGCTAAAATAATTTTTAAAAAATAAAGTCTTTTTATAAACAAATCACTTTGATTCAAATATTTATATTACGTTTCTAACACTCTTTACCCATTTTAATGGGTCACGAACAATTTTAAAGTACCAAAAAGTATCATATTGAGAGCTCGTTAAGTAGTGATTTTAGGATGCATTTCTAATATTTTTAACAATTGAATGATAAAAGTGTTAAAAAAACTAGAAATGTTTCCTAAAATTATTATCAAACACACTAAATTTTTGTAATCTATTGAATTTTTATCTTAATTCTATAATTCATATAGGAATCAATATTTTAATCATATTTCATATGTAAATTTTTATCATATTTTAGATACATCCCATGTTTCATGTTGTGTGACATTCTACCTAACCTCTAAAGTACAAGGTATCATATCAATCCATATTTATTTTATTTATTTATTTTAATAAATAAGGGGTTTCAAGAGATAAATATTTTAATAAATAGATATCTATTAATAATTGTTATGCATAAAAGTTCAAATCTATACTATTGAATATGTATGTTAAGATTTAAATCGAGAAATAAGGGTACAAATAAATAACATCATGACTATGAATAAATGAGATTAGATGGGTAGTAAAAACTCTACACTTAGTCATTTCAAGCCTAAAGATTAAGGTTATGTTTAGTTCTCGAAAAGTACTAAGTGTGGGTCCCATGTTTGCCTAGACAAAAAACTCTTTTGTATAGAAATTAAATGGGAGCATTGTTGTTAGAATGACATTCATATTTATTACATAAGCGATAAATGCAGTGAATTGTTACATCAGAAGTAATCATGAGCATAAATGTTTGACTTCAATACCAAAAGCTACTACTTATAAAACTGATTATTAACATTTAAAGCATTAAAAACGTTACAACTCTATCAAAATAAAAGCCAACTAGACAACAAAACAAAAAGTTCTTTAAAAAAACTATCATTCGTCTTTTCTATAAATTAACTTAAGCTTTAGAGGAGAGTGTCCAATAAAGCCATTCAGACACACCTTATTATAGGTACACTCGTCGTTTGTTTGAAGGAATCTAGTCAGAGAAGACATTGTTGGTTGTGTACTAACATTAAGGAAAGAAAAAAATGTTTAAAAAAACAATTTTCTCATGTTTAATTTTATTATAAAAAATGTGAAAGAAAGTAAAATATAAATAAAATTATTAATAGATTTATATATTTTTAAATTATTATCTTTATATAAAAGAATTAAATAAATAAAATAAAATAAAATATAAATATTACATAATAATAATTTATTAATTTTAAATTTATTTTTCATTTTTCTTAATTTTTTTTCTTCTACTTTTTCTTTTTATTTTCTTCTCCAAACTTTATCTGACCAAACATACCCTAGAGATTAAGGAATGAAGATTAAAGTAGCAAAAGTTGCTTTTGCGTGCCCATTATGCTACTAACTGATAAATAGTCTTTCGACAAGAAGCTCATGATTCTGGAAAGAGCAGCACATGGGGTGATTGCCACGTGTCGAACAAATATGGCAAGCTTGGGATTTGATTTTGCGGTCGGTCTCTATCAGCGAGCCATCCGTTAGTCAGTTGTTTGAAGCCATGGACAACGTGGAGCTCTTACAGCTCGCCATCCGCCGGCTCGCCGATGAAAAGAAAAATGGCCGAGCCTCCGTCGCCGACGATGATCTCCTCTCCAGATTGATTTTTCAGGTCTTGTCCATTCAAATCTCATTGTGTTTTCACGATTTCTAGCCCATTGTTCATATTAGACTTGATTTTCTCTTCATCTTTTTGCTGGAATTTTTTATATGGAGTTACAATTTCCATCATATGTACAAAGTGATAGGGAATTGAATCCGTGTAGACTGTAGAGTTCATTGTTTTTCTCAACCATATTGGATCATTGTTGTTGCCTTCGTATGAGACACTGTTTGGAAAGGAAGAAATTTAGAGAATAGAGAAACATAATTTGAAAAAGAAAAAATATCAAATCTAGTGTCTGGAAATTTCAAATGATTGAGTAAATATTTTTTGAAGCTTGAATTTTGGGGGTTGTGAGATAGCATAAAAGGAGGGAATACCATCAATTGACGGTCTCTTAGGTAGATTTTTGGATTTCAGTTTTGATTTCTAGTTTTTCCAAAAGGTGGTAAGGCCTATATCACTCAGTTCTTGGATTCAATATCTGTTGTTTGTCCTTTGAGTTGATTTAATGACTTCATTGTTCCAGTATACAGTTTGTTTATCTGGCCTAATTGTTTCCCTTAATATTTCTTGCAAATTGTGTGAAGAAACAGTTAAACCCATGCCTTAAACAGAGGATTCTATGTGTTCCAAGATTAATTTCTAGGGTTTAATCCTCTGGATTACCTGGTGTTGGTTGTGGATAGCGCCAGTTAGCACCTGAGGTTTGGGTCCCATGAAGAGTCCAAAGGGCTCAGCCATGGAAGGTTCCTCAGTTTAATTCATAGGGTTTGGATGGAATTCACCAGTTGAGAGATTGAAGAACAGTTTTTAGAACTCGGAAAATTCATATCTCATTATATATATAAAGGGGAATTTGCAACTGAGCTAACATGACATTCAACTGATAACTAGTTATCAGGAGTTTAATTTGTACATTTTGTTTGGAAAGGAAAATTGATGGGCATATGGATTCAACCTATTAAGTGATGAAAATCTTTGAGTTGAGCTACCATTAGTTGGGATTTGAATCTATGGTCTGAAACTTCATTCTAAGACATAATATATTGTGTGGCCTCGCATTCAGTCACTATTTTGCTCCAAATTTTGGTGTTTGGGTAGAATTTGACTCACATATGGAAGTATGCAGCTGCCATTACGATCAATAGTACACTAATGCTGCAGCCCATGGGAGCTTATAAAATGCCCAACCGAGCTTCCCCACCAAAACTCTAGATGTTACTTAGCAGTACCACCATGACCGCTGCCATTGCCTCTATTTTTGAGATCCACAAGAACCACTCCCTCTACCATCACCTCCAGCTCTTCACCTGCAGCCATCATTGGTGACCTCCTGTAGGGCTGTCACCCTACTCCATTCCCAAATTGGCTAATTCGTCTACTTTTTCTATATTTAGCTAGCCCAGAACAGAAAAGGCAAGGATGTATGTGCATTGCTTTTGAAGGCTTTAGTAGTAACACTGAAGTTTCATAATTCCAAAAAGAAATAACTTTTGTGGGATTGTTCATTTCTGTGAATAGTTGGAATCACTGAGAGAGGATGGTGCAATCAAACAACCCAAATCATCTGTTGAACCGAACGAGCTACATTCGCCTGCTGTTGGTGAAATGGAGGTGAAGAGTATGGCTACGAATGAGGTGGATGCTGGTAGTGCTGAAATAGGAACTGAAGAAATCATCAAAGAGCTAAAGAAGGTGGAGAGGCAGAATTCCATAACTCACTGGCTTCTTTCGACCATGATTGTCCTCATTCTTGGCTGGCAATTGTCGGAGTTCTCCCTCATTTTGAAAGTTAAAGAAGGATTAAACCATCCATTTAGATCCTTTGGGAATTTGGTTATAGGGTTGCTAAAAGGCCCAGCTAACAATGGCCAGGATGCTGAAAAACAATCCTCATCGACAAAGAAACCCCAGATTGAAACACCTCCACTCCCTCTCAGAATTCCAGAGCTCCCCCATGTGGATTTGCCAGTACTGGGGTTGAATGGTGAGGGAGACTAAACCAGTCTCTGCCTTTGATATCCACAAAAACAAAGACGAGAGGAACAAGTTATTGATCCTACCAAACGTATTCATGTTTTATGTTTCCTCATCCAATGTTGTTCATTTCCTTTTTCTGTCCCATGTTGTGAAGAACAGAGTATGCAATATTTTCCAGGTGATTGTAAATTATTTTTTTGTTATTAATTCATATTGATTATTGTCCATTAAAATAACGCGCAAGTTGGTTCTGCTTTCTTCTTAGATCGTCTGAGAGGGTATGAAATGGAGAATCAGAGATCAAAGATTTGTTTGATAATTATTTTCAATAACAGTTTTTTATTCTCTAGAAAAAATAAATAAATAAAAAATATGTTTGGCAATTAGAAAACTGTTTTTTGTTTTTAAAAATAGAAAATAGGGTGTTTAAAAAAATATTTTTTTAATTATTTTAAGTTGCTTTTACTTATTTTTAAATAAAATGTTTAAAAATAAAGCACTAAATATAAAAATTATTTTTAAAACATATTTAAAAAATTAAAAACATTTTTAGTTTCCAACAATTTTTGAAAATTGTTCCAAAAAACTGGTTTTTAGAACTGTTTTTGAAAACAGTAACCAAACACAACCCAATTTATTTGGTGATGACCCATTTTCTACTCTAAAGGGACGAAACACTCTACAACAAAAGGGAAGGCTATTTACCATTTGGACTCCTTTTATACACATATTCTTGATGACTTAATATCCCCTCTTTTGGACACTGGATTTTAACTTTCTATATGTATAAACCATCACAAGGATTAAAGGTCGGTCCAAGAAGGTGGACCATGGTGCATAAGAGGGCTCATTGCATAGGTAGAATGTGATGATTAAGTGGGTATTTAGTAAATAAATTTAATAATTTAATATCACTTAATAATTTAGTTTAAATCATTAAGTAATTATTTCTGATTAAATAATTTAATATTATAATTTAAAGTTAAAAATAATTTTTAAATATAAAATTGAAGTAATTAACATATTCTTAATCT